>NC_088853.1:65640462-65920462 GCF_963853765.1 Magallana gigas | reverse complement strand
TTTTAACAATCTCGACAACTGCAATCAATTGTTTTTGATCAGCGCAATACAAACATGATACGATTGGGTACTCGTTTTGAAAATATAGACCATTTACCATTTTCTGTATAAATGTCATTATTTTGTAAGGTTGAGTTGAATCTTTAAACTTTTCTCTTGAAAGTTCAAAAACATCAAAATAAATCCTGACCATGATCGATTCCAGTGCATAAGGAAGATAAATACACAAAAAGAGGGAAAAAAATTGACCTTATTCTTAAACAATTCTATCTTCATTCTATACCCTTAATTACTAGAATATCATATCTGTTCTATTTGTTAAGCAACGAGAATAAATATAACCCCCTTTCCAAGAAGAAGTGTGTTTTAGAATTTGAATTATAGCTAATGAAAAGAACAATCCTTAAAACCAGGAAACATGTTGAATAGAGATTTTGTCTAGAAAGCATATCGGGTAAACAGCGTTTTCTAAGTAGCGGTAATTTCTAAAAAGATGTACCGATATCCAAAGAAAACTTCTGTTGCAATTAAAATAATAAAAATAAATCAAAGATTTGTTCAAATTATGTTTACAATAAGCTTAACCTTTTTAAAGGTGATGACATAACAACCATTTGCACTGTATTATTCTTAGGAAATCTTTTCCAAAAAATTTATGTTAATGATTTTGACCAAAAATACACTGTACTCTGTGATCAAGACGAGGATATATTTGGGTAATTTTATTTACAGTTGATTAAGGGCCTTTAGAAGTAAACAAACACTGTCATCATTTCAGAGAAATCTGTACGCATATAATATTGCAATAGATAAAACTCTCTTTGAACGTTTGTATCATTTCATTTCATTTGTAAGCAATGTTATCTGTTTTTTTTAATGAATAGGCAAGTTTGGTATCAGATAAATTGTTTCGTAAAATTCTTTGTTCATTTTACATAAGATATCAGTCAAAACCGATTTTCTGAAAGTCAAATTTCAGGCTTAGGCTAATATTCTTAATGTATGAATAAAAACACCACTATTTTCCACAATCGGTTGTATTTTTAATTACGGCCCTAGCTTTAAAAACCGATGGACCAGCCAAATGGGTAAAATTTAATAAATAATGTATTTGATTTTATTAATAAGGGGTCATTACCTTAAACACAAGTTTGTGCAAATATGTTAAGAATTTTATAATTGATTGATCTAGAATCCAGCAAGTATGCGAGCAGATTCCTTGGTTTTTCTGTTTACGTATCCAATACAACAAACAAAGATGATGGGTTCCTCTGTTTTCACGATACCAAAAATGATGCCAGCTCCATACAAAGCGTCATGAACATCGCTTGTCAAATTGTGGGCCGGTACGTGATATATTACAACACGAGAGAGGGAAACCTGACCCAGAAGCCCACTTATTCAAAGGAAGCATACATTGAACGTTGTGAAGTCGAAGTGTTTGGTTAGTTGATATACATAGAGAATAGTCTAGTCTTTTTTCATTACAGGATAACTTTCTCTATTACCTCATGCAACATTTGCAAAAATAATTGTGTGACAGTTTTGTATGTGAAACATTTTTGTCTTTAAACTGCGTACAATATTTGTTACACATTTTACGAAGTTGGGGAATGATGCGTATAATCTTTTTTAGTATTTAATAAAATCTCAAAATCTAAACCTGATATTCCTTTAATCAATTATTTAGTATATATGTAATCTTGTTTGTATTCTTGCCTAAAAAGGCTGCCCCGAACTTGGCTTCAAAGGACCGTATTGTGACGAACCTTGTCCAAATAATTGTCAATACTGTAACCCCAAAACTGGGGAATGTATTGGAGCCTGCAACCCAGGATACTATGGTGAACAGTGCAAATTCTACGATCGGAGTAATTTTCTTTACTTTTCATGATCAAATGAGCTTTTTTTTCTTCAAAATAATTATTTCTCACATCCTTTAAGTTTTAATTTTTTTTTCATAATTAACGTTGATACCTAGAGAAAATAGACAAATGATAGAAAGTGTACATTTCACTTTTGACACTTATATATCCACAGCTATTTTAATATAACTTTACACAATTGTTTTCTAGGAAATCTAGCCCTACATAAACCGACATTCCAGTCTTCCACATTGTTTAGTACTACTGGAAGTAAAGCTGCTGTTGATGGTCAAAAAAATGACCTGAGTTTGTATTCAGGTCATTGCGCTGTGACATCAGAGCATCAAAACTACGCTCTCTGGAGAGTTGACCTCCTGCAAAGGCGTAAAATTGAAAGGCTTACCTTACAAGCTTTGACTTCTGTTTCCAAATGGGGTTAGTGATTTTTGTGTACTATGATTTTTACTACATGTATATGGATATCACTTTGTTTTATTTTATTTTTGATTTTAACGCGTTTTTGGTTAGTTAAACAAATTCGTATATATACCATATGATTCCCCCACGCAACAATACGATAGGTATTTTAAACGTTTATTTTTTCTTTTAAATTGTGACTTTATAATGAATTATATGCAAATAATCATCATTTAAATTTAAGATATACGCCTTCTTTTTTGTAATGCATACGTTATGATTAGTTTATTGCTTATTTTGTCTTATGTAAGATATAACTTAAAAATATAAATTTGAATACTGCTTACATTTAACTAACGCAAAATCTACGATAAATGCAATTCAAATTTTGCAACTGAATCTAAATGTTTCTTTTTCACATCTTTTGTTAAGTTTTTACCACAGGTTCACTCGAATTAACGTAGCGTCATTAATAACAATCCACTAGCTCTAAATAAAAAAAAGAATTTGAACGATGTTTGCCAATGTTTACATAATATCAGAGTATTAACTAGAGACGAGCTCGTTGCAAGCAACGATTAGGTCTTCCGTCGTAGCTGCGTCATACTTGTGACGTAATATAAAAATTGATACCTGACCATGGTGCAATATTAGATGTATAAACACTGTGTAAAAGAAACAAAGTACATGTATATAAGCAAATACAGATCTTTAAAAGTTGTCTGAAGTTTGAGTCGCCGCATGTTGTTTTTTTGCATGTGCATTTTATTTTGAGAAACTTATCGAATCATCATAATTGACTCAATATACACAGAATATGGACGACGATTATAATCACACAGTGGGTATGCCCGGTATGAACGTAAAAAGACCAAACATTTTACTCGCATTTTTTATCGAAAGCAAGGGCCAATGAATCTTTTAGAATGTATGCGGAGATCCTGGAAATTTTACAGGGGGTTCTGAAGAATAATTTTGTTTTTTTAGGGGGGGGGGGGGGGGGGGAAGGGGGCATGCGCGGATAAGAAAAATTTTCCTGGGGTGGGGGTTGAGTGTCTGAGTGTCTGACGGTTATTTGAGTTTGCCTGGGGATGTCCGAGGCATTTTTTTGTAATTATATATTGTACATGTAATGGAAAGAAATTTTGCGGGGGTTGGGGTGGGGTCTGGAACCCTCACCCTACTCTTCTAGATTCGCGCATGGGGAAGGCCGATGCCGGTAATTTAACGGTAATTTTAACCATTTTTATTTAATTAATCATTTTCAAAATTATCGGAATTCCAATATTACCTTTAAACGCAGTTAAAACTTAAAATACGAACCATTTAGTCTCGGTGAGTATTCGGCCAACATGCGTCCGCGTACGAAAGAAATGGCAATATTCAAGAAATTTGGATGGACGATCTGGGTCCTAGGTCGTCCATCCGATTCTTTTTCAGACTAAGAGCTACAGAACTGCACTTAGAGAATGTCAAACTGATTATGTCAATTTATTTTGTCTCAAAGAATCAGTTTTTTTAATAAAGTTTTATCTTAAAAAAAAGAAATCGGGCACAATTTTCAATGTTAGCATTTTACAATTTAAAGGTCTAATCAAATTTTGAATGAAGTTTCAAGATACTACTCTTCGTTGTTTTATACGAAATATTGCGTGGAAAAAAGATTTACATCGCATATATATTATAGTACTAATTTCTTCTCTTTTTTATTTACATCAAAATAAATCCAAGAAAAAATCTAAATATTTATTTTTCCTTTATATGTGTTAATGAAAACGTTGATCAGCAAGGGCCGGTTCTATGTAGTGCAAGCACCTACTTAATAGATTGTTACACGGATCTACCACGATGACAAATATCGAAAAGGCAATATTGTGGGTGAAGGATGAAAGTGTAGTTTGTTTTTTAGGTTTATTTTTTATAATTATATTTATCTGGATCAATTTGGTCTGTTGGTTTGTTTTGTTTATTGAAAAGGGGAATAAAGAAAATGAGTAATTTCCGATATGAAGTCAAGCATATATTTTCATATTATCATTGACTTAAAACATGTTGGAAAAAAGAAATATTGCATCAAGCAGTTAGTTATTATGCGCAGATCATGCATTCCTCTATGGTTTTCACAATTGCATGTATCAGTTACTACACGTATTTGCTTACGGAGAAATAAATTTCCAAAGAGATGATATAGTTATCAGTTAAGTTCCAGATTGTCTTCTGCACATGCAAGCACGTGTGTAATCCTGATTTAAAAATAGGTATAATGTCCGGGGAGGGGGGGGGGGGGTCATCGCAACAAAATTGTGTATAAGCGTACTAGAGTGTACATTGTTAATTAATAATTGATGTTGAATTGTTATTAACAAACAAAATCATAAATTTATAATTACAAACACTAAAATGCCAGGGAGTTCTGCTGGACGCGATTCCATTTGTCTTCAATTAATAAAGTGTAGGGATGCCCGCCTACTTAATACATATGCTCACGCGTCAACAGATTAAAAATGACTGTATTTTGGATTTATAAATCGTTCTAAAACATTCGATCTGATATATCGTTGTTAACAATTCAAAACTTTGAACGATTAAATTTGTTTTTATACCTAGTACCCCGACCCTCACGGAAAAATCCATTCAGATCAATGGAAATTTCATTTACAAGACTCCGCGCCAGAATCAGAATGTCTCATTCATTAATTTTTTCGTAGTTATATTGGACGAGTCCAAAATAGGAATTTTAAGACACATCATACAATGTGAACATATGCCATGAATGCAGTTTACTTTGCGTCTATTTTCTTATTTTGAGAGTCCTTTTTATCATGTTTATCATGGCTTGAAAATGACGGAAGGCCCTTGAATGTTGTTATCTTTATGCAGGCACGTAGCATCCTTTTTGAAAGTGGGGGGGGGGGGGGGTAGACTCATCCAAAAAATCTTGAAAAGCAAAAAAAAAAAAAAAAAAAGACTCCCAAAATCTTCATAATCCTTATCCGCGGGGGGGGGGGGGGGTCTGGCGTAGTATGTATATAACTTCAATTTCAATCCTTATTTCCTTATTAAGGTCTTCCGTTTCCAACGGAAGACCTTTCTATTATTGTGCGGGGAAAAAAATTAAGATTATTCTTATTTTTCTTTTTTCTTTTTTGTTTCCTAGACGCGAACTTTGAGGCTTCATATCTTGCTCATTTCTGAACGGTTTTTGCTCAAATTTTCAGGGCTAATGTACTTTACTAAACACTATCTTAAGCTGTTCATAAAATGTAGAATTCCCTTTCCCTTAAAGAGTTATTCCCCTTTTAAAATTTTTTAGGGCCTTTTGTTTCCAGACAAAGGCTCCGAGACTATGATAGCAGGGAATGGGAATCCAACAAATTTGAATAACAGAGACATTGTAGTTGTGCACATCTGTTTTTGTTTTTAGATTACGTTTTTTATTTAGGAAAAGGTAGGGGGTCAAAAAACAGGATTCAAAAAAGTGCAAAAATTTAGACATGTTTTCCTGTATATCTTTTAAACGAAAAATATTTTGTTAAGACATGTAGAATAAAAGTTGTGCAGAATATCAAGGGCTTTCATTTGACATCAATAAAAAAGGGCTGGCCCCTTAAATTAAGGGCCAATGGCCCCTAAAAGTTTTTGCTTAATAACTCAAAAACGATTAGGATTTTGACATAGCTGTCGCTGGAAAAGTTGTTTGTTGGGATCTCATGAAAGTTGTTTCAATGTTATTTTGTAAGTGATTTGTGTAGTATGAGTGTAAAAAGCTTTACATGTTAGCATGTACCTGTTTTCATTTGACAAGTTAACGAAAGACTTTGTGCGTACAACTGGCATGAAGTTACCGCAGAAAGTATGCTGGTTTATACAGGAGGCATTAATTCACAAGAATTTTTTTTTTTTTTTTTTTAGAATACATGCTTTTTTTAGGAGTTTAAGTCATTGTTGTTAAGTTCTTATGGTGCACAATCCTTAAAAACGGGAATTGGAAAACAAAACATTCTTTTTTCCTTTCTAGTAAAACACAAAGTATGGAATTAAAAAAAATATATGCATTACCTTTTTCCTATAAACACCATGCATTTAAAATCTACCTTGAATCAGAGCTGTGTGTGTGTACCATTACGTAAGCTCTCCCTCACCCGCGGCCGAGAAAATTGGTCACCGTGGTCGCGGCTGGACTACCTAGCGGTCAGTGGTTATCTAATACACGAGAGTTGCGTTTCTCATGTACGAGTTTATTTTTCCGCGAACTCAAAATTTTTTTTTAATTTTGATTACACATATTTTTTTTGGATTAAACGATTGGGTGTCAATAAAGAAATCGTTCAGTTGAGTTATAAAAGCAATGTCATTCTCAATCTAAAGCAATAATAAACATAGATCAATTCTGGGTTTTTATTTTAAAATAAAGAACTTCTATTTGATAGAGTAAGGTCATTATACTGCAAACTTTTCAAATCTTCCTGGGTTCTGAGCTGTGCGTGTCTGTTCGTTGTACTTTTACGTAATATATCCTTCGCCCACGGTCGAGGAGATCAACCACGGCTGCACTACGTAGCGGTAAGCGGTTATCTAATACACAAGATTCGCATACCGCTACGTACACTTGCATCCACATGAACGTATTTGAGGTAATATAGCCGTAAATACAAGAACTGTTTTAATTTTATGTTATAAAAGTTTGTCCATCTTGTATTTATTTAATTAAACATTTGAGTGTAAATGAATATTTACGAACAATATTTCTCCAAATCGGAAACATCGTCAGACATAAATTTATGGTTGGTTTGTTTATCTAAAATATTTTAAAAACTGTACTATTAATGTTTGAAATCAACACCCCCCCCACCCCAAAAAAAAAAATAAACCATTTCTCGCACATGGCTGAGGAGATCCGGTGCGAGTGGACAAGTTATCCGCGGTCGGTTCGTGTTCATCTACATGTACCTTATCACGCGTTCATATTTCATATTTTGCACGGATACAACTATATTTTGTTTTATTTTCAACTATTATATTGGTTAAAGATGAAAAGGTAATTTTTTTTTACTTGTAAAGTTGATTAAGCATTGATTTATACGATAGCGTACAGTGTCCTTTCACGGAGAGTATGCTGGTTTATACAGGAGGTTAAATTCAAAATAAATTGTTTTTTGGAATGAATTATCCTTTTAATTGATTGATTAAAGTCATTTTTCTTAAGTCGCTATAGTGCACAATCCTAAAAAAAGCGAGAACAAAAGATGTAAACATTCGTCTTCTTATCTGGTACGTAAAACGCGAATAACGGAATTAAAAGGGAATCTTTGTAATACGTGTTAATTATTCTACTACGTGCATTTTAAATCCATCTAGGACCATAGCTGTGTGTGTGTGTACGATTACGTAAGCTTTCCCTCGTCCGCGGCCGAGAAGTCGATAGCCATGGTCGCGGCATGACTACCTAACGGTCAGCGATTATCTAATACACGAGACTTGCGTTTCTCATATATGAAGTTATTTAGCTGCAAAGTCAGATATTTTTTATTTAGATTACCCAGAGAAGTGTATTTTTGTTAATTTGTATTAAATGATAGTGTGTCTATTTAGAAATCGTTCATCTATAATGAAAGAATTGTCATTCTCAATCCGAAGTAATATCAAGCATTAATCAAATTTGGGTTATAAGTTACAAGAAAAAAATTCTGTTTGATTGATTAGTCATTGTATTGCTAAAATTTTATTTCCCCCGAGTTCTGAGCTATGTGTTTGTTGTGATTTTACGTAACCTAGTCCTCGCCCGCGGCCGACTACTCGCCACTACTTTTAGGTCAGTGGTTGTATTATACACAAGATTCGCGTGTTTGAGTTTATATAGCCGCACAACAATAAGTTTTTTCATATTTCGTTAATGAAGTTTGTTCAACTTATATTAATTTAATCAAACAAAAAAGTGTAAATTAAGAAATTGTTCTTAAAAATAAATAAAAAACGATATCATTCCAAATCAGTAACATCGTCAGACATAAATCAATTGTGGGTTTGTAAGTCTAATATATTCTGAAATCTGTACTAATAATGTTTAGATTAACAGCAAAAAACACAAAGATTAAACTGTTATACGAAGATCATCCTTCGCGCATGACTAATGAAATCGTTAGCGAGTTGACAATTTTACCTAATTTCAGGGTTTAGATTTGACCGTCGCTGGAAAAGTTGTTTGTTGGGATCTTATAAATGTTGTTACAATGTTTCTTGTTTGTTTGTGTGTCTGTGTGTGTAATATGAGAGTTAAAAGCCTTGGATGCTTTCACGCACCGAGCTGTTTTTATTTTGCAAGTTAACGAAAGTCTTCTTGCGTACAACTGTCATAAGTTTAACACAGAGATTGGCCTTTTATACTGGGTGCTTCAATTCAAAACTTTTTTATGTGTATAAATGCTTTTAGTGTGGTTTTAAGTCATACCTGTTAATTTCTAATTGTAATTACCTTAAAGATAGAGAGATACAGAATATATCAACTTTTGCTTTCGTTTCTAGTGAAACACAAAATACAGATTAAAGAAGTCTATTAGTTACACATTTAAGCTATCAAGCTTCTATTTGCTATCAGAGCTACTTGTATGTAAGTGTGAACTGTATGTAAGCTGTCCCTCTCCGGTGATCAAGAAGGTTGGTTGCCATGGTCGCAGCTGGACTAAGTAGCGCTCAGCGATTATCTAATACTCAAGGATCGCGTCTGTTGTTGAAGAAATGTTCTTGAGGGTCTAATAAATGTCGCCGCAATGTTCTTTTATTAGGTGTGTAGTTGAACTGAGTGTTAAAGTTGCAATTATAAACATGTACCTTTTCCCATCTGACGAAAGGATTTTGCGTACAATTTACGTGAAGTTATTACCACTGACGGTGTTCTAATTATTTGGGTGTCCTGATGCATTTGGAAAACGTTGGGTTATATACCAGTATAAGTCATTTTCTGTGAAGTTCCAACAGTGATTAATATGCTAAAACGAAAATAATAGTTATTATACAGACTGCATTTAAAATAAAAAAGGTATTTGAGCTTTCTGTGTGTGTGTGTGTGTGTGTGTGTGTGTGTGTGTGTGTGTGTGTGTGTGTGTGTGTGTGTGTGTGTGTGTGTGTGTGTGTGTGTGTGTGTGTGTGTGTGTGTGTGTGTGTGTGTGTGTGTGTGTGTGCGTGTGTGGTTCTGCCAAACTGGGGGCCTGCCTCAGATACGCAAGTCGTAAAATGGGGACCTCAAATAGTCTGGGGACTTGATTTAAGTCCCCATATTTTTTTATTGCTTAAATAATAAAAATAGCATGTTCTAAACCTAAAAAATATCGAAAAGTATCTAGTCCCATTTTCGGGTTTTCATCAGACATGTGATTACACAGATACCGTGCGGATTGTAGTTGCCATCTTCACTTACGCACCTCTGACGATACACATATTCGAAATGCGCATGCGCGTGTGTATAGAAAACGGAAATGCTATTTTGTTGAAGCGGGGGAAAAGTATGTCGAGAAGAAGTCGGAGGGAACGGGGAAGGCCAGGTCAACATGGTCAAAGAATCATTGACCGGGATGCCTTTTATATTAAAGAAACTCCGAGTAAAGGTATGTTGATTACATGTTTCGATGACATTTGTGATGTAAACTTGAAATACGATGTGCTGTGGAAGAGGGGGGGGGGGTACTCGCACTCGGTGATTTTCTACCATAACGATTTGCTATAACATTAGAAATGAAAATCTTATTAAGACGGGTTGTATAGTGAACTTTCCGAGAAATGCACAATGTATACTTTTTAAAATCCCCTTGCAAATCATGAAAGGAATATCTTTGTGCATAACGCTCAAGTGCGATCCAGGATTTTTTCTCGGTTGTATGCTAGGCCTAGTTTTCCCTGGGGTTGGGGCGGAGGGTTCCAAGGCATACATTTGGTCATCTTACTGTGTAAATTTAAGAAATTTTAATTTTCCAGGGGGGGGGGGAATAGGCCTAAGAAATTTATTTAAAACGTTTAAAAATTGTGAACATACCACATCTATCTATAGTTTGTCCAAATATATTGATGCAGTACATTTGGACAGTTTTTAATAGAAATACACATACCTGTGATAAAGGTGCAATTGAAATAGATGAAAGGGAAAATAGTCAAGATAATTTAATTGAAACAATATCATTTGTCACTCAGAAAAATTCACAGGAACAAAACTTATTTCTTATGGCTTATACAGCTCCAACACAATCTCCTGATTTAGCTATACTGGCGTGCGAACAGTTGTCGCTGAGTACTTTTTCTCGCAAGTACATTGTGAAGTCATTTTATCAAAACAAAAAATAATACCGGTATATATGAAAAATGATGTCGCAATGTACTGGCGAGAAATGGTACTTGGCGAGAATTGGTCGCACGCCAGTATAGCTTCTAAAACTTATGTAGATAATAAAGCTATTCAGAATAGCTTGGTTTAGTTATTTTGACATACAATTTTCATATATGTGTATTTTTTTCAGCATGTAAACTAAATCGCTTTTTAGAGCAGTGATAGTTTTCAACTTTGAACTGTGTCTGTAAACAATGCAATGTAAGGATTACGGGTACTCATCAATTTGTGTTTCTTTCATAGACTTTGCATTCAAACTTCTAAAAGTTTTGGGGCAATTGTATAATGGCCTCCCAGTTACTTCTTGCATGAAATATAAAGAAGGTCAGTTATGGTAAACAAGATAATTATAGGACCAAATGGGGAATGTTGACATCCATTCGGAAGTCACTTTAAATACCTCACAGAATTTTCAACATTATCATGCGGGTCACTTTGCAGTACAAAATCCCCATAGACATCATATTTTTTAGCTGTGTGTTGAAACCTGATAAGCTAGTGGGGGTGTTTCAAAGGAGAAAACTTGGAAATTTTTCATACTGTTGAATGAATGTCATTAGTTTTGAACCCAGAGGTTTTAACAAATATCAAGTAAATAAGCAAAATGTGAATCAAGGATATCTTTAGACAGAGATAACAAATCTAATGTTAAAAGCATGCACTGATCACCTTTGACCTTCAATTGTATTTAAAAATCTCATTGTTAACAATATTTTTTAGTTCCTATTGAGATAAATAAAATAATTATATATTTAGTGAAATAAAAACCGTTGCAAACTAGTTTTTTTAATCTCATAAGATATGTAACACTTTCATTGATAACAATACAGCATACATCCTATTTATTAGCTTTTATTTAGTGTTTCATTTAAATGAATTGAACACAATTTGTAATGGATTCAATTATTTGCCGATCATCGGTTTGTAAGAGACAACCGATTGAACGATTAATCAATATTATCATTTCCAACCAATTTGACAACACTAGAAGTGATGGATCATGACCATGCAATCCCGCTGGTTTGAATCAAATTGCACAAATAAAAATATATTTTTTATGGTTCTCAACTCTCAGAAAATAATGACGAGACTATAAATTCTGCGGAGGGGGCTTCTTGCGATTTAACGCGGATATTAATTCCTCCATTTAATTAGTAATCTATGGTATTTGGGCAAGGGAAAGAAAGCTTGCCAGGCGTTCTTCATGTTTTTGGACCGAGCCCAAATATCGCCCATATTTTAAGACGTTATCATGTATTTTGTTTATCCTGTAACATAATATCACATTTTGCATCTCAAATAAGCTTAATTCGTCAGATTTTGCTGCCTATCTGCAGTTGAAACCATGACACCATGGCGTAAACCAAGCAAGAAAAATGATGTCATAGTGTATTTGAACGTTAGTTAAATGCATGAGGCTATATTGGGGCATTTACCGAATATAGCTTTGGTTTATTGGGTTACCTTTATTTGGTCAATGCAAGAAGTAGTTGCAGGATAAAATATTTTAATTCAATTTGATGGTTTACATATTGATAGGTCCCATGTTGATCTCAAGGGTCTAGAAACCCTAAAAATGTTTAGAAAAAAGTCAGGAAACAATGAAATTATCTTGGGAACTTTGTAAAAATATATAGGCCCTAATGATTAAGTACAACAAAAATATTCTGCAAAATAATTTAAATTTAAGGAAAAAATGTTTTCCACACATTAGACCAATCCTAAAAATTGTTTATATCATTAACAATTAGATACAATAAAGTGATTTTGAACTAGGTTGCATTGGAATAAAATCTTTTTTTTTTTTTGTATAATTTGAGGAACCCATTCTTGTATATAATTTTAAAATTGATCATTTTACTACATAAAATAATAAAATGTTTGTCAGATGCCTAAGGGGCTGTTAAAATGCAGAGTTTGTCAGATGCCTAAGGGGCTGTGAAAAATGCAGTGATATCATGATTCTGTTAATTTGTGAAGGTATAAATAATTTCTTAACCTAACAATTTGTACATGGAAACAGTCTGTCAATATTCCAACATTCGAATTCTATTTAGTATTTCTGAGTATAGTTTGAACTTGTTTGTAATTGTGAAATTCAATGATTTTAGGGTTTGTATTGAGACTTTGTTTTATGATAAAGATAGAAGAGAACAACTGATTGTGTTTAACAGGGTTAATTTTGGGATAATTCAAAACACCCTAACTAATGTTTCTACATCTACAGTTTCTTGAGTGTAAGCTTCTGAATTAAAATCTGAATGGATAATCATAAACCTCAAAATCCGAAAAAGCTAGACCATTATTTTGTAACTCGCAAAAGTTGGCAACCACATGTCTCTTTTAGCGCACAATTTCATTTTTTAATTTGCATACAGCAAGTATATCTTGTAAATTTCAACCCCTAATGGAAGTTCTTTATTTATTTTCAGGAAGAGGTGTATTTACAAAGAAAGAATTTGGACAAAATGAATTCCTATTACCGTATGAAGGAGAGTTATTAGAGAAAGAACCAGATGTAGATGACACATATATTTTTGAATTTACATTCAAAGGAAAGCCTTTTTGGTAAGAAATTTTTGCTGCTTAATTTGTACATCATGTTCACCATGTTTTATTGTTTATGTTAAGAATACAAGGGCTTGGTTGTTGGAGAATGAGTTTCTAGATATTTGTTGAAGGAAAAATTGATTAAAATTGGTAATCTAAGGTGTATGTATTGCAATAGATAAATTCACTGAAAACCCCAGTCTCAATCATGTTAAAAAGTATATTCAATGTAAATTAGAAAAGTAAAAGGACGACACCCGCCGTCTTGGATTTATAGGAGGTCCTCACTTCAAGCTAGTGATAGGAATCGGTGAGATTTTCATAATCAATAATCGACTCTCTGCAACTAACTTATTATCGATAATAATCAAAATTTGTCATATTTCTTAGTTAAGTGTTAAAAAAATGTAAAGAAACAAGATACAATTAACTGACTTGTTAATAGGCCTTTGATATTTCAATTCATTTAATATTTCTTGCCATAAAAATGCTGTATTCAAAAGATGTTCTTAAGTAGGTAGACGGTTCAACACTCAATTTCTTGAAACAAAAAAATGTCCAAACAAGAGATTGTGCTTTATTTCACGGGTAGGGATAGCGCACGTCTGACATATCAGCCATTTTTAAACCGCAGCTCCTTTTTGGTGTATTGATAGTTCGGGTCTCAAATATTCTGCTATATGATATGCGCTTGTCGAGAGGGAAATAAAAACCCAACCAATTAATTGTAATGAAACTTTTTATAATCGAGCACTTAGAATGCGGTAATAATCTACTAATTTTAGATTATAATCAATGATTAGAACATCACTTATCAGTCTACTTCAACATATGTTTTTAAACAAGTTCTATATTAATATCTCCAACGATTTCTGATGAGATCTAGGTGGGAAAATGATCAAATGAATTATCCCTATCGTCTAACTACATCTGTCTGTCGCATAATAAACACATTGTTCCAAAATGGACTAGATACTTGCCAAACTTGTCGAAAGCAATAGGAAGGTTACTTTTGAGTGACGTAAATTCTCCATATAATCACTGAGATGTTCTGAAAACGTATGATAAATCCAGAGAGAGCAAAAATCTGAGGGCTGTGTGAGAAACCTCTTGTTTATTGTATTTTTTTGGATCTCCTCAGTGTTTACATGGATATAGTTTGCATCAACCTCCGTTGCTTTCAATAAGTCTAGCGAGTATCGTAATGTATCAGAAAATCTTTACCAATACACAGCCCTAGTGAACTGTGATTATCTAGCTCTAAAAATGTTTCAGTATACCCTTTTACGTATATAAAGCCTTGTTTTTATATTTTATTACATACACATATATATGTAGAACTTATGAAGTGATTTGCAATTTTAGATATTTTGTCTTCATATCTTTCACTGTGACAATACCAGTTATGCAAGGTTCAAATTTATGTTGCTTATTTTATTTTCATCAAGGGTTGATGCTTCAAAAGAAGATGGATCATTTGGACGTCTGTTAAATGATGATCATATCCATCCAAATTGTAGACCAAAAGTGATGGAGATTGATGAAAAGCCAGTCATTTGTTTTTTCTCTCTAAGGCCATTATCCTCTAATACAGAACTGGTATATGACTATGGCCCAGGCAACATCTATCCTTGGAGAGGAAAGGTAATTACTCCATTGCATATGTTGATTGTGGAAGTTTTTGTGATTTAATAGTCGATGAAAGATTTTCACATGTTGATGTTTAAATTTGTATGTATTTTACACTTTAAGTAATCAAAATTATACCCACACTTTGTAAAGAATGTTATTGTTGTTACCCCTGTTAGTCTGTCTGTCAATCTTTTTTTTGAAAATCTTGATATTGCTTGCTCTTACTGTCTGCACTGTTTCTGAGAAGGCAACTTTTAAACCTTTGATATGCCTGACGTCATAAAGTCAGGCAAAAACTACTAGGGATGGGACGATCCACCGATGCACCGGTGCATCGCGGTATTTATTTTGACGATATTTGGATCGATACATTTACCATTAATACAACGATACCTTACCGAACTTTTTTTAATTTTTCAAAAATATCCGAGCTTCATATATTGGCTATTTTTAGTCCGCGCGCCTAATATGAAAGTACAAAGATGGCGGAAAACCTCGTAAAGTTGTCAAAACTGTTAGGAAGCTAAATATGGAGTGTGGAAAACTTTTGGAGTACTTGTTTATGAAAAACTAGTGTACACGAGACTAAAGTAATTTGTAAATTGTGCAACGCTCATTATGAATATAACAAAATAACTTTGGACATGCGGTAATACATCGGCAGGTTGAATAAATTTTAAACTGTTATTCATGTTTTCATTTAATTGCAATGTATCGTGATATGTATCGTATCGCACCTCATGTATCGTGATATGTACCGAATAGGCTCAGTACAGTATCGTCCAAGCCCTAAAAACTACCAGATATAGCATGTGGCCTTCTTTTTTTGCTGTCCAATGACAACATATATTTTTTTTCTGTAGATGTCCAAAAGAGATGCATGTAATACACATCCTTAAAACGTTTTTCATTTTTTGTGCATTATATTCTGTTATTTGTTTTGTTACAGGTTGTAACTCGTTATCATTAGACTACTGTGGTATTATTTGAATTTGTGAGGGCCAATTTTCATGAACTATGGGTTATTGCTCATTTGTGGGGATGAAATTTCATAGATGCATCGGTTTTCAGTTTAAGTATGATGACTTACCCAGGTACTCTTTCAAAATGTGTTTTCGTCAAGAGTGTAAATTTGTGGGGGAGTGCTACACACAAATACTACAAATATTTAGCCACCACAAATTCTAATGATTTCACAGTACTTGTCCTTTGGAGTAAAGTCAATCTATATACAATCTAGACTGTCTTATGTGACAATCCAACATTAATCATTATTAACTTAGTACATTGTTTCAAATAGATAAAATATTATGTACGGTATCTTTTATCTTAAAACTAGGATTTAATTATTAGCTGTATTTTAAAATTCATGGCCATTAGGCCACATAAAATTACTTTTTAGATTCTCATCCCCGCCCACCTCTCTGAAAATGACCCGCTCCAGTGTATTTCAGGGAAAAAATATCAAGCTCGGCACATACAAACATTGCAATGGCTGCTTAACATGGATAAACGTTCGATTCCAGTCATGTTTTTATAATAAAGATACAAATGTCTTTCTGCATGTGCAGTTAAGTTGAAATTAAAAGATTACAAATGGGTTTGTATACTCATATTAGCATTAACAATTTAAATATTTCAGGAATAGAGCAGTTGTAATTTCTAGGACATGAATGGTGAAAATAATAGTTTTTAAAAGATTATATAAAATAAATCCACCCACCCGCCCCATTATTTAATCCAAATCAAGATGAGAATCTAGATACCGAGGGTTCCACTTAATCTTATAGTCAATTTGCCCGAGAAAAATTATCAGATTAACCATGCAATTATAAGATTAGCCGGTTTAGCATTTTTGTTGTCTTTGATATTGGTATAGAATAAGATATAACTTGTTTCAAGACATAATATATCAATGAAAAATATGTTATGTGGGTCTTGATATGGTCGCATAAGACAGAGAGTTGCTATGGCAGTCTAGACTGTATATGACAATTTGAAAGCTATATATGCAGTAGCAGTCTAAATCCTGCTGAATTTAAAGTTTTTAAGCATTGTGAAGAGTTTTTTTTTTCTTTTGATTATATTTGCATGAGTTTATTTATTTCATCTGATTAACCAATTGCTCAATTTTGAATTGTTTCCATCATGTTGAGTAACATTACAACTTTGGGGACTTGCACAATAAATATAGAATACACTAAACTGAGGACTTAATACACACGGTAAAACTTGAGGATTGGCACATAAATATAGTATACACTAAACTGAGGACCTAATACACATGGTACAACTTTGGGGACTTACACATAAATATAGTATACACTAAACTGAGGACCTAATACACACGGTACAACTTTGGGACTTACACATAAATATAATATACACTTAACTGAGGACCTAATACACACGGTACAACTTTGGGGACTTACACATAAATATAGTATACACTAAACTGAGGACCTGATACACACGATACAGCTATGGGGACCTGCACTTGAATAAGCTGTGTTATGTACCAGGTAATTAACTAGTTACCAATTATCACCCTTGATATAAATCCCTCCAGTTCATTTTAAGTTTTGTCAGTTTAATCAGTTACCATTAAGACATGTAAAAAAGATTCAGTTGTCCACTTTGTTGTATTGCAAGCATACAGCTGCTATTAGAAGTCATACATACATGTCCATTTACAATAAATTGTGTAACATTGAAAAAAATGGAAAAAGTAATGAAGAATAAAGACTTCAGGGATTTACCGGTATATTCACAACTAATCGATTGCTTGGGGCACGTAAAATCTTATTAGAAGCAAGTGAAACTAGGAACTTCATTGACCAATTGGTTAAGTGAAAATTTAAATAAAAATATTAATAAAATATATTTTGTCAGCTTCAAAATAAACTTTCACTATACAACTTTGCAATCGGATACTCAAAAAGACCCCTGTCGATTTTAGATATTCGGATACTCAAAAAGACCCCTGTCGATTTTAGATAAGTCCTCTTTATTAATTTACATAATTAGCTATTAAATTTGATTTTTTCTTACCATGCCAGTTAAATAAATAAAGCCCTCATCTTATAATTATGTTGCATTCTTTTTTATAAAACTGTTTATCGTGATTGGTTAGACAACCTTAATTAATTTTATTTTTGTCCAAAAGTGACATACATATATTCTTTTTTTTTAGTTCGGAATGCTACGGAATCACCAGAAAAACTCAACAGCAGTGTACCTAGGAATGCCACAGATTCTCTAGAAAAACCTGACAGCTGTGTACCTGGGAGTGCTACAGATTCTTCAGAGAAACCTGACAGCAGTGTACCCGGGAATGCCACATATTCTCCAGAGAAACTTGACAGCAGTGTAGCTGAGAATGCCACAGATTCTCCAGAGAAACCTGACAGCAGTGTTCCTGGGAATGCCAAAGATTCTCCAGAAAAAGTTGACAGCAGTGTACCTGAGAATGCCACATATTCTCCAGAGAAACTTGACAGCAGTGTACCTGAGAATGACACTGATCCTCCAGAGAAACTTGACAGCAGTGTACCTGGGAATGCCAAAGATTCTCCAGAAAAAGTTGACAGCAGTGTACCTTGGAATGCCACGGATTCTTCAGAGAAACCTGACAGCAGTGTACCTTGGAATGCCATATATTCTCCAGAGGAACTTAACAGCAATGTACCTGTGAATGCCACAGATTCTCCAGAGAAACTTGACAGCTGTGTACCTGGGAATGCAAAGGATTTTCCAGAGAAACCTGACAGCAGTGTACCTTGGAATGCCACGGATTCTCCAGAGAAACCTGACAGCTGTGTACCCGGGAATGCCACTGATCCTCCAGAGGAACTTGACAGCCGTGTACCTGGGAATGCCACAGATTTTCCAGAGAAACTTGACAGCTTTATACACCATGATTTTGTTGGTGATGATGCTGAGTTTTCTTTTTCGGATTCCAATGATTCTCAAATCTGATTATTCACCTTCAGAAGATACTGATCAGTAAGTAGACACTTTAAAAAATGGAATTTTGCAGATTCTTTTTTTTCTACCTGATCATTATTTACAAGAATAGGTTCTGTAAGTCTATAAAGGATTGTATAAAAATAAGAGTATAATTAATGATTTGAATTTTATACAGAATTGGGTTCATCAGTCTTAATTTGTTGTTTAGTAATCACTATAAAAATTAACATACCTATAGCAAATTCAATATTATTTATATTTATAAATTTATTGGTTAAAGTACACCAGTACTTAACTTTTTAGAAACAGAGTTTTGCTATTTGTCAGATGGAATTAATGCAATTCCTTTTTATAGGGGTTCTAGTGATACAGATGACAATGCAGTTTGTTCCTTGCTACATTTAAAAGATTCATCCAATCCTTCCGATTATGTCAGTGACAGTAATGATTCTGAGAAAAGTATTGATGTTCCAATATCTATCCCTTTTGAAACTAGGTATGTACAAAAACAAGAATATACTGTAGATTCCTTATTTTCAGCTAATACCCTGATCATCCGTCACTTCTGGTCTGCTAAAATGGCATTTTTGGAAAACTGTTTTAAAAAAATTTTAAATTAAAAATTTGGATTTTTTTTCTTCATCAAAATATGTTTTAAACTTACCAAATTTGATTATGGGCAGGTTGTCCGTCACTTCTGAATGTCACTGGAAGTGATTCCAACACATTGCAGAGATATTGCCTCTTAAAAATGACCTTTTTTGGAAATCTTAATTCTGCAGTGTTGGGCCAAAAATTAGTCTGAGAAAATTAATATAGTAACTCGTACCAAATCTGATTCAGAAGAATTGTTAATTTGTACCTAGTAAAATGAATTGTTTTATATTAAGCCTTTTAATTTCCAGTTTTTGTTAAGTAATGCATAAAATCATTCGGGCTTTTAGTTAAGCCCTTCTTAAGATTTTTGGATTTTAATAAAGTTATTGTATTTGTTATGATTTTGCCCAATTAAGGTGGATTTATTAAATTTTAGAAATGAAATAATGTCAACATATTAGTTGAACCCTGTCATTAATTCATAATCAAACAGAAAACCTATTTGTTGCTCGCAATGAGATCATGTCTAGTATTTCTTATATTTTTATGAATTTGCTAAATTTAAGTACATCAGAAGTGAACTTTATAGAAACATGAGTTTTGCTATTTGTCAGATTGAATTAATACAATTCCTTTTGATAGGGGTTCTAGTGATACAGATGACAATGCAGTTCATTCCTTGCTACATTTGAAAGATTTATCCAATCCTCCCGATTATGTCAGTGACAGTAATGATTCTGAGAGAAGTATTGTTGTGCCAATATCTATCCCTTTGGAAATTATCACTGTACAGAAAACCAACACAGAGAAAGGAAAGCAGAAATGGGACAAAAAACATGCATGCAAATTTTGTGGAAAATTGTACCCAAAACTGGCTAGACACTTGGAAACAATGCACAAAAATGAAGTTATTGTAGCTAAGGCTCTTTCCTTACCCAAAAACAGTGCCGAAAGAAAAGAAATTTGGAAAACAATAAGAAATGAAGGAGACTGGGATCACAACTTCAACGTTCTGAAAAATGGAACTGGAACATTAATACCGAAGTATAGAGAGCAGAAGACCAGAGCACATAGTGAATTTATACCATGTATTGGTTGCAAGGGTTTGTACTCCAAAACTTCATTGAGTGATCATTTTAAGACATGTGTTAGTAAGCAGACTGATAAAAAAAATCAAGGAGTGAAAGAAGGTCGTTTTTTACTACCTATTCCAGAACATATTAATGGAGGATTTTACAAAGATGTTTTATTATCCATGTCTCAAGATGACATTTATATGTATATATATCGCGATCCACTCATACTGAAATTTGGAAAGCGCCTGTATGAAAATAAGGACATCCAGGAACATACATCTAACCACATCAGCTGCAGAATGAGAGAACTAGGCAGACTAATTGGAGAAGCCAAAAAGACACCTGAATGGGGTATCCAGAAGATTGAGGATTGTTTTAGTCCTGAGAAATTTAACAATGTTGTGTCATGTGTGAAGTCCCTTGCTGGATTTAGTGAAGATACACATATGTATGCAACTCCTTCACTTGCACTGAAAATAGGGTATAGTCTTCAACGATGTGCAAGGATTTATAGATCAGATGGAATTATTGAGTCAGATATAACAAAACAAGAGAATGGTTCAGCCTTTATTCAGTTGTATGAGTCTGATTGGAACGATCTCATCTCTTCCCGCGCGCGACAAACTTTGAGTGAGAAAAAGTATAATGCGCCAAAAATGTTACCTCTATGCGAGGATGTGTACAAGCTTAATTCCTACCTAAAAGAAAAAATCAAAGAACTTTTGATGAAATTGTCGAATGATTCAGCTTTCTACATTGAGCTGGCAAAGATGACGCTATGTCACATAACTCTCTTTAACAGGAAGCGTGGAGGCGATGTGCAGCGTATTACTGTAGACAATTACAAGCAAGCTATTGAAGCACAAAACAGTGTTCCCTACGATGACGAACTTAAATCAAGTTTGTCAGACGTGGAAATTGAGCTTTGTCGTTCTTTGACTCGAATTGAACTCAAAGGCAAACAGGAAAGAAAAGTTGCAATTTTACTTACTCCAGAGATGATTAAATGCATTGATCTCTTAATGCAGAAAAGAAGTGATGCAAATGTATGTGGAAAATATTTATTTGCTAGACCATCACCCTCCACACGAACACTAAGGGCAAGTGACGTATTGAATGAAATATGTGGGAAAATAGAATTGCGCTATGGAAACATTATAACCTATACAAACCTCAGAAAACACATTGCCACAATGGCACAAATCCATGAGCTTAGTGAAAACGGTCAGGATCAGTTAGCCAAATTCCTTGGCCATGACATAAGAGTCCACAGAGAAATTTATCGGCAACCATTGGATATCATTCAAAAAACAAAGATCTCCAAGATGTTGATGCTAATTAACGAGGGGAAAAATGTCACAGAGATGCTCTTTAATAATCAGGGTGAGTTGTTTTCTTTAAATTATGATAGGCTTATAGACAGGAAAGGATTCAGTGTTGTGAATAGATTATTAAAATGAACTCATTTGTTATATTTCAATGGTGATTATTTATTCCTCCTGTGCAAGTTTGATCTATAGACTTTTGATAACATTTGATTTTAGATTTGGTTTAGTATAGTATGTTTATTGTGGACTGTTGTACTGTAAAATTGTGAAATTCACTGGGAGTGGGGCAGGGGTTGGGGCTTTTTCGTGGGGGGGGGGGGGGGGGGGGTGGGGATAAATTTGGCCGTATAGTGAATGACTTTTTTTTAGGTCAATTAATTCACATGGGTACATGTAACATATTGCTGCCATAATTTAGGAATTAACTGCACGTGTGCATTATTAGCAAAACTGAATGTAATAAAAGTTTACCGTTAAAGTCTGCAAGTTTCTTTTAACCAAAATTAAAATTTGGATTAGGGTTTAGACTCCAAAATGAAGCTTAAAATGCAAAAACGAGACCCTCAGCCAGGTTAATCTAAATGATATGGTACTCAGGTGACTGTCAAGGCCTGTAGGCCTCTTATTAGTTAATGAAGGTAAGAATTCTAATTTCTTGTATATATGATATAAGAATTAATGTTCATAACTTACTCTTATCGTTTTTTGATTATTTTTTCCAGAGGAGGTAAAGGAAATTGACGGGTCCTGTGCTGATGAGAGTGATGGAGAAATGGCTTACCAGACTGATAAAGACAGTCTTCATAATAAAAGCGCTCAAGGTCTGTACCCTTATTTCAGTACACATTTATTATTGGTATATTCTCCTTTTCTGGTATATTATAATTCTACTTTAAACTAGATGCATGAAAAAAAAGCAGTTCTCAAGATTAAATGTTGGGTACATTAACAGTCAAGCTTCAGTCCACACAGGGTCATAGTTTTAAACTAAATGTTTCCTGAACAATATGCATCTTTGAAAAACTTTTTACATCTCCCCCATCCATAACAAAACAGTTCCCAACAGATGTATTTTAATTATCATACTGACATTTTTCCCAAGAATATATTTGTTAGAAAATATGTTTCTAATTGAGTGGAAAGATTTCAAATTCTGATTTACAAAAAAAAACCAATTTTCTTAGTTAATTTGTTTTCTTAAAACAAGACAAAAACAAAGCTTAAATACGACTCATGAATATAGTTGATAAACTTCATCACTGGCATTACCATATTTTCTGTCTGCTCATAATGTGAAGAATTTTCAGTCAAAAATCAAGTACATGTCAAGACCATGTAATTTATACAGAAAGTTTTTATATACTTAGTATCTTTCATATTACATATACATGTATGATAGATGCAGATGACAAATTCCTTTTTACTTCTCTAAAAATATTTAGCCAGAATGAGATATGAAATTATGGTACCTGCAAAGTTATTTATTTTACAATCCTTTATCAATGTATGAATACTATTGTATCGCGCGTGTAAACTGTTCTATCGTGCATTAGTCCTATCCTAACGTACAGTAATCTTATCAGGTTTATCGTTATATTTTATCAGTTTCTCCATTTATCCTATCGTGTTAGCTGTATCCTGCCTTTTCGTAAGCAAGCTATTTTATTTTAAAGTTATAAGTCGTTCATCGCTCCGTTAACAATAATATTGGAACAAATTATGCAAATCTTTATCAAACATTCCATCAAATTAACAATATTAAGCTATATGTATTGAAGTTCTTAAGTCGAAAGATATTTTTAAAAAGAAGACATAAGTAACATTTGGAGATGATAGGATAATGTGTACAATCGAAAATTCTTTGGAACAAGATAACATATGTAACTGTATGTCTGACATATTAAATCGTACGCAGAGAGTGTTTTGAATTACTGTGTAAACATTAACTTGCATGTCATCTAATTTGTTTATTTAATTCAATAAAAAAAAATGATAATATTTAGATAGATTATATATTATTAAAGAACACGCATTGTATTTTGATTATTGATAAAGATAATTCATACATCAATTTAGTTTATTTTTCCAATGAATTTATTCTAACGACGCAGCTCGTAATAATTTGACTTTTTTAATAAAATGAAATTCTGCATAATATTTCTTATTTCCTACATTTTCTTTATCAAATTATGCCATTTTCGGGTAAATCGTGAAGATCATATATCGTGATTATTCGTTAATTATGAACATGCATAGTATATCCTTTCCTATGGTGTATAAATCCTATTGTATCATGCATGTATCCTGTTCTATCATGCATTAAGCCTGTCCTATCGTGCGTAAATTCTATCATTTATCTTGTGAAAAAAAATGTTGCGGTACTGTATGTCTTCTTAGTTATTTGCATTTTTCACATTCCAACCATATCATCAACCAATTTATATTGTAAAACTCGTAATTTTAGGGAAAAGGAAAGCACCCTCTGATGGCAGATCTACCGATGAAAATTCTGCAGGCAAACGTCACAAAACACAGAAAAAACCATGGAATCCATCTGAAATGAATTCAGTCAACAAGCATTTTTCCCATTTTATTGCAATGTCCAAAGTTCCTGGCAAGAACGATATCGAGAATGTTTTAAAAAAGGATAAAATCCTTTCCAAAAGAACTTGGAGAAATGTGAAAGATCAAGTGTACAACCTTATCAAAAAACTTTTGTCTTTATTTACTTTGATAATGAAGTAATTACAAGTTCATTATAGCTTGTGGACATCAATTTTCATATATTGTATAAAGCACAGAAGTGTGAGAATTAGCGAATTTGTAGAAAATACTCCATGTATAGCTTTACCAATACATACTGTTGTCATGTTTGTTGCTGTGATGAGCATTCACCTTTGTAAAATAACTAAGGAATAAGGGCCATGATAACTTTAGCTGGAATTGATTAATACAACTGTAAAACTAATATGGTTTTGTGTTTTTAGTTGACATTAACTTGAAATGACAAAAAAAAATTTTCAGATATTTTGGGTATAGATCTTGATTAATTTTAGCATTGTCATTGAAATACAGAGGGATTGGAATAAATATGACAGTGACTGGACATGTAGTTTTAATGAGCAAATTGTGTACCGGTATATCTACCTTCATTGTTGGTTGTATGAATGACTATGGTTACAGTTAGTATTTGTATGAATTATACAATAATTGGTAATTGATTTGATTTGATGTTTGGAAATAGATTTTGACAAATATATAATGTACTAGAAATTAAGAAAATATTTAGTAACTTTGCATACTGCAAATTATATTAATGAGCTAGATTTGCTATATAAAAATTAATTGTACTGTTGATGTGCATTGATGATAGTTGTATGAACAACAGAATGTGTACTGTATTCACAAGAATTGTAGATTTGTTGAAATGTTTTAATGATAGATATAAGAATTGGTTATTTTAATCAAAATGTAGAGAATATGTTGTATGTACATATATATATATATAGTGTTTTACGATTTCGGTTTTGGAGTGAACTGACAGCATTAGTAAACTCTGAATAATTTGAATTTGTAAATTCACAAATTGCACTGATGAAATGTTGGAGAAGTAGATATTGACATATTTCATACTGTTGAAATGAATTACTTCATTGTGGATGTTGAGAGTTGACGATGATATGAATGATGCATCGTTTACAGCTAGTATGCACATGCACTATACATACGAGGTATTTGATTGTTTGGGATGATTTGGAGATTTGAAAATAAATAATTGGCTGATTTTAAGTAATGTAATCAATATGCAGAGAATGTTAATTAACTGTTAAGTACTACAATTTTATCAATGATTTGTGTATGATCAAATAGTATATTGTTTTACATAGAATTTGTTAATTAATTTGGATGGAGATGTTTTTTAAAATTTAAACTTCTTACAGCATTAAATCCTATGTTTAAGTGGAGTTTTAAACTGACATGAATGGATTAAGTGTATGATAAATGATAACTATAATTGCAACTTTAATTGCAATTTTATCAATTGTATGAAAATATTTGCCAATAAATTTTGATTACTTATATTAGTGTTAATTTGTTGTGGAGCAGTAAGAAATTTATTCATTACATCAAAATGTAAATATGTTAATACGAGGCTCAAATGAGCTGTAATGTTCAGAAATTTATTGTGCTGCAAAAACGTGGTATTGTGATCATGCTGTGTACAATTAAAATTTTGATTTAAATGACATAAAAATACTTATTTTTGTTATAATAACTACGGAAGAAGAATAATGCAACTTTCAGCTTATACCTTGAATAGCCTTTAGCACATACTCTGAACAAAAGTTTATAAATTATAATTTAGTGGTGAATGTAGGATCGGCGAAAAAAAGGTGCAAAATTGCCCTGGAAACGTTTGAAAGTTCAGTAAGTTGTGACTTTAATCGTCTATATTTCATAATTTCAATATAAAGCTTAATATTTGTTAAAGTCTGCAATGTTTACTTTGTGTATTCTATATTCATGTGCAAGTCCCCAAACGTGTACCGTGTGTATTGGGTCCTCAGTTTAGTGTTTACTTTATTCATGTGCAGGTCCCCAAAGTTGTACCGTGTGTATTGGGTCCTCAATTTAGTGTATACTATATTCATGTGTAAGTCCCCAAAGTTGTACCGTGTGTATTAGGTCCTCAGTCTAGTGTGTATACTATATTCATGCGTAAGTCCCCAAAGTTGTACCGTGTGTATAAGGTCCTCAGTCTAGTGTGTATACTTTATTCATGTGTAAGTCCCCAGAGTTGTACCGTGTGTATTAGGTCCTCAGTTTAGTGTATACTTTATTCATGTGTAAGTCCCCAAAGTTGTACCGTGTGTATTAGGTCCTCAGTTTAGTGTATACTTTATTCATGTGTAAGTCCCCAAAGTTGTACCGTGTGTATTAGGTCCTCAGTTTAGTGTATACCTTATTCATGTGTAAGTCCCCAAAGTTGTACCGTGTGTATTAGGTCCTCAGTTTAGTGTATACTTTATTCATGTGTAATTCCCCAAAGTTGTACCGTATGTGTTTTGTCATCAGTTTAATTTAAATTGGATTCATATGTCAATATCAAAAGGTGTACTGTGTGTGTTATTGGCTCTTAGTTAAATATATTTTAAAAATAAATAAATAAATTTATCATGCCTAAGTTCCCAAACTATACACGTAGTTATGTGAGGATTAGGATTTCAGGTTTTTATGTTATCGGTACAAGTATTCCTCGCAATTTAAGATTTTAATCACATAACATTTTTCAAACGTTTTAAATCTCATTTGTTGAATGTTGAAATGATCAATTATCAATTAATCATATATCATTGTATGAATCCTCAGAAAATGGGGATCCATGTGGGATATTAAGATGGCGCCATTGCAGAAAAAATACATAAAACGCTAACGTTGGTAGTGAAAGTTTTTTCTGCAATGAACGTTTCCATTATTTTTTTTAAGAATTTAGTCTTATCTAGATAAGGTCCTCAGTTTTGTTTGATTATAAGGAGCAGGGTCCCCATACTTTACACTCAAGTCCTCAGATTGGCACTTCCGGGTCCCCGTTTTCAAAATCCATTGATATTTCGTTCAAACACAACGATTCACTTTATCTACTCAAATCAGGATACAAACAGAATAAAATGAGTTGAACAATGTCAACTATGCTGTGAAATCTCTTGGTCCCCAATTTGAGATATTTTGACAAGGTCCCCAAAAAGGGGTTGATACACGTATGTGTGTGTGTGTGTGTGTGTGTGTGATTACGTAAACGCAACACAAAAACCGACAAAAATCAAACGCCATCCCTTTCTAATCGCTTATAGGGCAAGCGATCCGCAAGAGCTTTTAGCTTTTAGTGCTTCTACCTTATTACACATGTATTTTAATTAATACATGTAATTTGTACGAACACAACTGTTTGCTTATATCGTTTAACTATATCTTGTTTTGGTGAGAATACATTTCATTTAACGTGTACAGTTGATTTGCAGTTATTTTTACTATAGTGATTGAA
This sequence comes from Magallana gigas, assembly GCF_963853765.1. Classification (NCBI taxonomy): domain Eukaryota; kingdom Metazoa; phylum Mollusca; class Bivalvia; order Ostreida; family Ostreidae; genus Magallana; species Magallana gigas. Next base: position 65,892,611 of record NC_088853.1, on the reverse strand, counting down.
ATCAGATAGGAATATATAGCGATCAATGAAATAATAGTAACCTATGATTGCGAATCTATATATGCAGGGTCAATTGGAGATAATTACATTAAGCATTCAGAGGTGACATATATGTCTCCGAAACTTTGATTGCAATACAACGCCGAGATTTTGTCCGGTACATGTAAAATACCCGAGGCTGTGGTCACACGATCTAATATATCTAATGATGACTGTGAGAAATGTTCATGTATACGAAAATTGGTCAATTAAGTATACTGATATAACGCACATGGGTTGTATTTGAAAGAAACAATATATTTATAACAATAGCATATATATATATATGATTATTTGATATTTAAGATAATATTTGTAAACATAGGTCGTTTTTCGTCACGGTCGTTATCATTTCATATTTATCATTGCACTAGTAGCTATTACATTATTGGATATCTAAATCGTATGGAAAGTAAATGATATGTTCATAATCACATCTAACATATTAATTTATGTGTTGTTAATTTACTTAGTTTAGATGGAAAGTTGAAAGGTTTTAATGATACGTTGATTCTAGTATTTTTTCCCCCTCAATATACTGAATTTAAAAATTATATACATGTACAGACGTATTTTGCAGTTGTCCTTATTACATTTTTTCATTCCTTTTTTCAATTAAAAACATTACTTTGGGATTTAATAATGTTTTTTGAACGGGTCGCAGCAGTGATAACAACATTTTAGGTTTTCCGCCCCCCCCCCCCTTCAGCTGACAACTTTAAACATAGGTTAAAGATTTTCCTTTTATCAACATGTTAATCATATTAATATATTACTATGTATCATATTTTGTTACGATTTTCTGTCCAAAGCACAATGAAGAACGTATCCGAAATTTTGGGTACATATTCTACAGGGTACGAGTTGTCAAGATACCTTCTCATAAAGCGCGCCATCTGCTGGGAAAAAGCCAACAGCGAAGGCGTCATTGTGATTGTTTGCTTTATTTGTGTTCGTTTAAATTGTGTTTTACTTATACTGCATTATACCATTCCATGTGATAGCTGTAGAGCTCTTAGTGTAAGTACTGGATATTATAATGATGAAACAAAATGCTTCTTATGAATATTCTCAAAGCAACAATGCATCGCATTTTTGTGTTGTTTACGTTTTCGTAAGTTTCTAAAGTGTTATCGGAAACGACGGTTGTTAAACATAATTATGGTCTTATGATTTGGTTGTAATTATTTTATAAACACATCTTATGTGTTCTTACCGGTATGTCAAAAAGAAAATCTTTTGAATTACTATCCGAGGTAGAAATCACTCTTTGAAAGTTAGCCTCGTTTTCGTTTTTTGGGGTCTTCCTTACCATTTCAATCGATTTGATATCGGAAAATTAGTGTCAAATATATACGAAGGAATAGATGGTACTTTATGAAGTTTCAGTGATCATAAATATAAAAGATTGATTTAAACTGAATATAATGTTATTTTTACGTTCTTCTTAAGACCACGGAACATTAACATAAGCTGTAATATTTCCAATCTTGCCAGTTAATGTTCCGTGGTCTTAAATGAACAGTGTGTTGTTAACTGCCATGACTACTAAATTAAATAATGTAACGCTTAGTTCTGCTATGTACATACAATTTATATTTATTTCTTCACCAATCAAGGGCCCTCAGGGGTCATATACATTTGAAAAAAAATATCATGATTATAGCAAATAATGAATGAAAATAATAGCCCACAATGTCCAGGTTCATATTCCAGGCATCAATATGCAGAATGACTCATTGATACAATGAAATATATGTATGGGATTTATGCATTAAACTGTGTGAAATAATGCGTGAACACAACAGCTATACAGAAACAAAGTGGCCTGAAAAAAGAGAGTACCAAGGGATGATGCCTGCACAGTCAATTAGACTGGTCTACTTGTACTCAAAGTGTTCAAGCCAGTATACTTATACATTACATAACATCTCACCCCCCCCCCCACCACCAAAAGTAAATATATTGCATATTATATATGTATTTGTTATACTTTCATGTTAAATACTGAAATCTGATTGGTTAAGACGCAGTTAATAATATTTACTATTACCCTCAGCGTTAGCAACGCACTTGGCAACGGGTAACATTATATAAATAGTGCCTGTTTGGGAGGGTAACAGTTGAAATTGACACCCCGAGAAAACCATTGTCAACCGACGCGAAGCGGAGGTTGACAATGGTTTTCGATGGGTGTCAATTTCAACTGTTATCCTCCCAAACAGGCACTATTTATTTTGTTATACTGAATGTCTTTTTTAAAATTTTTAAGAAAATTTTACTGCTTTTATATAGGAATAACGTGAATTCTACAGCGAACCGTACGCGCATAATTTTCGCGCATGTAACATTTTTTAATGTTACCCGTTGCCAAGTGCGTTGCTAACGCTGAGGGTAATAGTAAATATAATTAACTGCGTCTTAACCAATCAGATTTCAGTATTTAACATGAAAGTATAACAATAAAAAATGTTACATGCGCAAAAATTATGCGCGTACGGTTCGCTGTAGAATTCACTTTATTCCTATATAAAAGCAGTAAAATTTTCTTACAAATTTTAAAAAAAACATTCAGTATAACAAAATAAATAGTGCCTGTTTGGGAGGATAACAGTTGAAATTGACACCCCTTAAAAACCATTGTCAACCTCTGCTTCGCGTCGGTTGACAATGGTTTTCTCGGGGTGTCAATTTCAACTGTTACCCTCCCAAACAGGCACTACCGGTATTTATATAATATAACTATAACCATTATATTCCACCTTTAAGAATCATTTAACTTTGTTGTACAATTTTAAATAGTAAATCTTCATTTGTCATAAGCCAATATAATTTTTGGTCATTTTCCATATATTGAAATTTTTTACAAGAGTCATCAGCTAAATTGTACAGAGTATCTCTTAATGCCTTATTATGATCACATGAGAGTAAAAAATGTTTTTCATCATCCACTGATTTGACATTATATCTAATACAGTATCTTTCTTGTCGAGGAATGCCTTGATATCGTTCTCTTTCAATATCAAATCTATGAGCGGAAATGCGAAAACGAGTTAAACTTCTCCTCTGATCAAAATTTTTAAGTAATCTTATATAGTTCTCTTGGCCAAAATTTCGCTTAAAAGTGCTGTAGCAACTTAGTTTTTTGTCAACGTGTATAGTGAAGTTTGAATTCCATTCTTTAATATAGTATTTAAAAAGACAGTCTCTAAGTGCTCTTTCGAATTTTTGTATTGTTACTGACAGTATATTGTTGGTCATCAATGCTGTTAGTTAAAAATTGAATTGAGCCATACCAGGTGGCAGTATTTTGTTGAAACAACTGTTTTGATTCACAATAAGCATTATACAAAAGTGGAAAGGATTGACTTTGATTGTCAAGTCTGTACCAATAACTTAACATAGATCTTATGATATCAGGGAAATCTTCCCAGTTCAGATAGAACAGCAAAGTTTGTTGCAGATTCATGCACACCAAGTAATGATTTGCAAAACTTAAGATGCTATTTGTCACAAAATTTGTTGGGATAAATTTTGTCCATTGCAAGAGTGATTTTTTTTTGCAAATGGATTAAAATACACCCATATTTTTGCTCCGTACAATAAAATAGGTTTAATAGTACATCTAAAATGTGAATTGTGGTTTTGATGTCCAGATTCAGAGAAATAAAATCCTTTTTTAGTTTGAAGAATGATTTTAAGGCTTTTTGATAAAGCTGCTCTTGAGCAAAGGAGAATGAGCGTCAGGAACAAAATGACACACCTAAGTATTTGTTTTCAGAGACAAATTTAAGTTCAAAATCAGCAGTTAAATTTGGATTTTGAGAATCTGCCTGCTTTATTGAAAACTTTTATCTTTGTTTTTAACCGGGTTTTCCAACGAAAAAATCCGGTTTTTAAAATGGTGAAAATGGCGGGCGGATGGGCGGGCGGCTGCCAAAAGGGTACCCTCATTGTACGGATAACTGCTCCTACAGTTTTCAAGATAGGTAGTTGTTCTTTTGCAGATCAATTGTACATATATCAGAGGTGTGCATATTTCTAGGATTTAGATTTCTGATAATTAATGAAAAAAATACCAGCTTTTGAACTTAGTCATTTTATGGCAAAATATTGCATATAGGGTACCCTCATTGTACGGATAACTCCTCCTACAGTTTTCAAGATAGGAAGTTGCTCTTTTGCAGATCAATTGTACATATATCAGAGGTGTGCATATTGCTAGGATTTTGAATTCTGATTATTTATGAAAAAAATACCAGCTTTTGAACTTTGTCAGTTTTGGCAAAATATTGCATATAGGGTACCCTTTCACCTTATCGATTTCACTGGATACGGGTTGACATGGATTATGGATACAGTTCACATAAAAGAAAACCCGGTTTGCTGTCACATTGACAGCTTTTTACTTGTTGATGTATTAATATAGAGACAACAGTCATTGCAGTATTTTTGCAAGATATTAAGCTTTTGTTGCAAACCATCTGCTGATGAAGATAAAATTATATCGTCTGCATACATCAAGCAATTGATTGGGTTTGAGTTTAAAAACACAGGATCGGCAGACAAGTGCAAGTATTTCGGGAGATCAGTAATGAAAATTTTTAATGAGTTGGGACAAAGATTGTCACCTTGTTTTACACCCATTTTTATTAGTGAATTCTGTGATGTTATGTTCTAGTCTGACACAAGATTTGCTTGATGAATACATACTTTTGATAGTGTTATAAAATTTTTATCCTACACCAATTTTGAGGGGTTGAATTTTAATTCCTGTATGAATGACTGTGTCAAAGCTTTGTGAAAATCAACAAAACAGGCATACACTCTACCATCCTTTGTACTACAATACTTATCAATACATGTAAAGGTTAAGGTTACACAACTCCATACCATATATAATGAAGCAGATGAAATTTGTACAATCTACAGGATTATAGTATAGATCTAATCTAAACATTTATAGTGTGTCCTAAGTGATAGCTTCCATCATATTTTCATGATTTTTATTAAAGATACACGTACCTGTTAAAGAAATATGGTTGAAATAGATAAAAGGGAATATATCCAAGCTATCTACATATAACAATAATCATTTTCCACTCATAAAAGTTCACAGGGACGAAAGCAAAGTTATTAGGAGATTTAAAATGGGAAATGTTTACATCTTTTCTACATCTTTTTTTCCATATGGAAGTACTATGGATAGTTTGCACAATTTTTCAACATTATCATCCAGCTTATTCATGGCTGGAGCAATGCAGAATTGCCATACACTTTTTTTATCTTTGGATGTGTATTTAAACCTTAAGCAGTAAGGGGGCATTTCAAAACCGATAATCTGTACATTTTTTCATATTAGTGGTAGAATGTTATTTGAACTCAGAGGTATTTATAGTTATGGAAAAATCATCAAAATATGTTGAAAGCCAAAACTCAGGACAGAGTATAGGATAGAACGTTGAGCATGAGACAAGTTTTTAGATACTGTAGTATAGAGCATTAACTATATATATGATGCATGTTGGTACATATCATCTTTTTTATGAAAGTCCAAACTTAACTACTTTCATCCTGAGTTCAAATCTTGCAGGGCTTTTGTTTTTACAAACCAAGTTGTATTTGTTAGATATTCACTTTTAATCCCCAAACTGCAAATTTTTCACTTTTTCACTTTTGTATAGTTTATCATTACAACATTTGATTATCAAAGAATTCCTGTTTATTTGATAGACTTTTCCCAGGTGTATTTTTCCACCTTCAGTAATTATACCCCCGCAAACAAAGTTTAGGGGGGTATATTGGTTTCACCCTGTCCGTCTGTCCATCCGTCCGTCCGTTTGTCTGTAGACGCAACTTTGTCAACCCTATAGAATTTTTTATTACTGCATGGAACAGTTTGAAAATTTGTACATATGTTGAACACCATCTGAAAATGTGCACCTGCAATTTTTGTTAAGATCAGACAAGATTTAATGATTTTATGACAGTTTTCATTTTCCTTACTCTATATATTGTACACTAATGTTGAAAAGTAAGGGAGGTAATCCTTACAGATTTTATTAATTATTTAATAGAAAACACTCTAAAATATATTTATATAAATACATCCAGATGGAGTTTTTTTATCTTTATGTCTTAATTAATAAAAAAAAATTATTTTTTATAAGTATTCTATCAGCTGACAATGCAAAGTTTTTGTTTGTCAATGATAAATTCTTAGGAGCTAATAAGAACATCAAAGACAAGTGTGGCTGAATTCATTTGTCCCAAGGGAGCCATAATCTGAGCCATGGTTCAGATGGAGCATGTGTTTAGGGGAAATTGATAATCTGTAAAATGGGTGATGGTTTTGGGGCTATTTTAAAACTGTTTCATGTAAACCAAAAGGTCTATCATTATAAGGAAATAAATAATATAATTATTAATTAATAAAGAAGTTAAACTATTTTTAGAGGTTGTTTAAATTTATTTGTCAAGTAAATTGATGAAGTGACCCTATTGGGCATTAATTTAAATGAAATTCAAAATTACTGATATGATTGTAGTGTTTTGGCAATTTTAAAATTGTTTGTAATATTAAATTTTCTTTTTTACATATTTTTACATAGTATGGTAATTATGGTAATGTTTTGGGAGTTTATTTAATTTAACAAGTTCATCAAAGAAAATCATAGTTCTATGGGATCAATTTTCTGATATGGAGTTCCATTGTGCCATAGGAGAAAGTGAGGAAAATTTGAAACAACTAATTGCATCTGTCAAGACTCTTATTAGAAAGATATTGAAAGTTTTATCTACAGAAGAGCATTGCTTGGCTACCGGTATTTCTATTCACTGCAAAGGGAGGGGTTATTGTCACATTGTTGGTTTTTCTTTAAATCAATTAAATTAAAAAAATATATCATCAAATACATACATTTGTAAATGTATTACTGTTATAGATATGTATTTACAGTGAAATTCTAACAATTTTGATTTAAATTTTTCTTTGTTAACTAATTTTTTTTTTTTTTACAATTCTAGAAATTTTTTTTTGTATGTGTTCCAAACGTTTATTATTCAATTCAATTATTTGTCCCTTTTGGAATTAGCCTAGCGGGGGTATTAGTCCCATCAGGACAGTTCTAGTTTGCACTGTTTGGTGTATTAAAGGATTTAAACATCCAATGCTTATATTTATATTGATTTGATATGTATGCAATATATCATTCAGTATCTTTGCTGTAAAGCAATTGAATACACACTCAGTCACAGATATCACACAAACATGAAACGGACATATTTTATATAGGCTATTTCTCTATTTCTGCCAGAAACGTCATAGAACATTTTTTGTATATTGGGGTGGACATAATTCAATGATTATAACCCTGAAGAACTCGTCAAATTGGTTCTGAAAAGATAATTATTTCGTTCAATTTTACAACAAATAATATACTCAAAACATGTGATGACTTTTGCATTTGTGCTTATGGCACACGTTTTAGCAAAGTGTTTTCATAAGGAATGTTTGGTTGCACATTTCCAATATAAACAGAAGACAAAATATATGTATGATGAATGTAGAAATTGTTTTATAAAAGTACGCATACAATTAAGGTACTATGCCCTTTCTATGATAACAATAAAATGGACAGACTCGTGCAAGTCTTTAATATGTCATATGATCTTGGATGTTTTCAAGTGGAATGAGTAATCCAGGTGATCTTTTCTAATGACTTTTGTCTGTCGTCCTGTGGTTACATTTTAACTTCTTAAAGACTGTTAGGCCAATTGTTGCATTTTTGATGTGAAGCATTTACAGTTAGAAGAATCAATATTGTATGAATTTAGGCTCTAAAACCCCCTGGGTTGTCACAGGCGCAGCTATATATGCAAGGAAAAAGAAAGAAAAAAAACTAAAATTGTTTTCTATGACGCATGTGAGGGAAGAAGATAAAAACATGGTTATGATGTCCATGAAGCCTTATACTGAAATTGTGAAATACATGTCTACTTGGTCTGGGTTTTTAGCTCTAGGGTGGGGCCTATTTTAAAAAATCTTTATTTCACTGTGCATTTGTTGGGAGGGGTGTGGTATATATCTCCTTTTTACTACAACATATCTGTTGAAGAAGACAAATACATTATTATGATGACTTGGAAATTTCCCAGTAAAATTGTAAATGTCATGTTTCCAGGATTTTATAAGTAATTTTCTATCAAACAAATGTTATACTAGAGTTGGCATTTAAATATTGGTCACCTGCCAGGACATTTGTAGTGTTATACACATCTTTTGTATGATGTATGATAGCCGCTTTGTTTTCAATTAGCTATCAAAATGAACAATAATAAATAAGGATTATTTTTTTTATTAAAGACTTGTATGCTTTGAATATCAGGTTATGCATGGTATTCTGATCTTTGAGTTTGATTTCATCAGTGAGGGAATGTAAATTTAAATATTTCATGTAATTTATTTATCTTATACAACCTCATGTCAATTTACATGTATGTTCTTACCACAACGTTGATAAAAATTTAATCAATGCTTTACTTCACCAACATTTGTACGCTGTATAATGCTTTTGACCCATCTGTCAGTCATCTGCTGTTTAGCTCATCAGGTCTGAAAGTTCAAGTAAGGTTCGACATCTATGTTGTGTCGTACCCAAACCTGTTTGTTTTCATCTTCAAACTTTTGCTATTATATATCCCTTTTCGGTAAAATATATCCACTTATCCACATTGAACAATATGTGTCCAAAGTTCTGTAAAATTTGTTATTAATTGTAATTGAAAAAATGAAACTTTTTTTCAAAGTAGATTTTCTTTGGCTTATTATGGGTCAATGAGAATGAAATAATCTTCCTTGTAAGTAAATGCTGCTGTGCCAATATCAACTCCAAAGCTTGTGTATGAATATTTGTAAAAGAATTGAAAAGATAAAAACTGTTAATGTATTTGGAGCATATCTTCTCCTTCCTTTTGTTCAATATGGCTCATACTTCACTCACAGTTATCTTAAATGATTTTTATTATTATTAAGGTCTTCCGTTTCCAACGGAAGACCTTATTGTTATTGCTTTGTTTCTTTTTCACTATTATTTTTATTGTTTTTTTTTTCTGTCACGTTTTCTCAAAAATGCTTCAGCCAATTTTCATGAAATTTTCAGATCTTCTTCAAGACAAAATTTGTAAGAAAAGTACACGGGCTTTTTTTGATCGTCACATCCGGTACCGAGATATTAAAGATTTTACGTTTTTGCTTGTTCACAATTTTTCTCAAAAAGTATTTACGATAGAAACTTCAAATTTTCAGAGAAGGTAGAGAGTAAACGGCCGCAGTGCCCTTCGCATATCCGAACGTCCGCCGTCACTTCCGGTCGTCACCGGAAGGAAATGAAAAACCTTAATTTTTCAAATTTTTAGATTTGAATTTTATTTATGTTTTTATTCGATAGAGACGCTTAAAACACTTCAGAATATGAAATTCGTGTTAAAATCGATCCAGGCATTCCCGAGATTTTGAGTTCAAAAGTTCTGAAGCGAGAGCCCGCGTAGCTCAGTCGTTAGAGTGTTGGACTTGTGCCCAGGCGACCCGGGTTCCATCCCCGAGTGCCGATTATTTGTTCTTCCCTAATTTTCTTTTGTTTAACGATTTTACCTTTAAAATGATGGTTTTTATTGTTTTCCGTTTTATTTTTATCATAAATAAAAATAATAACAGTTTTTTTAGTACAAATATAGAGCTTGTTTTTGTCAGCAGTTCGCATCGCCGCCATCAAAGACATGCCGCCGAAGCGCCCCTGCAGTACGACCGCATTAGAGTTCACTGGGTCGCTTTGCCGGCATCAAAGAAATGCCGCCATCTCAATGACTGTATGCACACAACATTTAGCAATGCACCAACGTTATTCTACATGACCTTAAAAGGAGGACTGATTAGTATTTGTTCACATATATAGATACACGCTTGCATGTATGCATGCGTTTATTGACATTCGTTGCTGATATACTGATTCCCTAAACACTATAAAAAACTAGAAAATAAATCTCTCTCTCTCTCTCTCTCTCTCTCTCTCTCTCTCTCTAAAGTACTTGTACAGGTAACATGCAGTAAATTGGATAGAGGCTAAATGTACATTGGCGTCCAAAAAGTATACATGTATTTATTTCAAGTTACGGGATAATCTATGGATTCAAATAATTTGAAATTCATTGCTTAATGATTGTCTTCATACTGATTGGAAGTCAACGCTAAAATTAAAGATGGTGGACTTTTTCCTTTTTTTGTGCATGTCTATATACTGATACAAATCTGTTGTCTGTCTGGGATTAAGAAAAACTTCCAAAGTTTATACACGTAACTATACAAACGAACGGGTGACTGCGACAAGGTTTGAAAACTGACCAGCCGTTTATGAGTGTTTGAGCCTAAGATAAACAGATGTTAAAAAATCAATAGTTACATCTTTCAAACAACGCTTATACATTGTTCTAACATATGTATATTGTTTAGAAATTGTGTAATTTGTGATTTTTAGAATTTAATAGTCTACGTTTAATATAGAAGTCACCGACCGGACCCCCCCCCCCCCCCCATTCATAAAATCATTTAGTTTTTCTGGCCCGATTTTCCTTGATCTTTGATCTTGGGCCTTTAACTTCAAGTAATTACCATTCTAGATTACTGTACTAATTACCAGACCAATTCGTTCATTATTAACAGAGTTATGAAGTTTTTGGCATTTGAGTTTCAATTGTCGTGATTGACATGTACTGTAAAAAAAATCATAACTCCCAAGCCCTTCACTCAATCCTAATGAAAATTCGTGAAAATGAACCTCGGACACCATTCTTATTGTCTGCCAAATATGCAGCGGATTGAACAATCAAGTCGAAATTCCTGAGATTAAACGGCGCTTGTTGCCTATACCTGAAAATTAAATTTACACAGTACACGCACCGACCCCCCCCCCCTCCTATTCAGAAAATCATTTAGTTTTTCTGGCCTGATTTTACTGGATCTTTCATCTTGAACCTTTATTTTCAACCTAGTTCAATTCTAGATTACTGTACTACATGTAATGACCGAATCCGAGATCCACACCTCAAAATTCTATTTTCGATTTATTTACGACAAAAATCAAGCTCAGGTTTTTTCACCCCCCTCCAGACACCCCTGCGAATGTTATTGTCATTCAAATTTTAGACCACGTGGTTTTATTTTACCCTTTCAGTTTCGCAGTAAAAATCGTACCTCGTGTATAAAGTCTATTTCGCAGTACATGTATCTAGGTTCTTAATATAGGTAGTCAAATATAAAATCTAGAGGTTTATTGATTTTAAACTTTATCTTCATTAATTGGTGAATAAAATGTGTTCTAGAAATAAATGTGACTATACAAAAATTAGTTTTTGTTTGCTGTTGCAACAACTAACATGTTTAAAAGAGATCCCTCCTGAGGATTAATTTTTGATCCGCGCCTGACCTAGTAATAACATCAATAGTGAAACAGACTATACCATTTTATGCAGAATGTTCCTTGAAAATGGCTCGATATACTAAGTTTTAATGCAAAACAGACACCCACTTTTTTTTTTAAAACATGGTATTGCACAACACAAGCATCAAACATGGCTATGATTTTATTAAGCAACCCAATGGTTATATTTTCAACCACTCTACACGTGTTTGAACACGAACGATAACTCTGTTCTGAATATTATCGTTTAATATAAATAACTGCTAGATGGTAAAATAAGACATACATCTTGAAAGCTTTTCCTGTTTTAACATAAATCATAGTACATGTAGGATGTGATATGAAAAACGACCAGTACTTACGTATTTTGAGAATATTATCCGAAAACTTATACTTCCGCTCGAAATTTCACAGGAAGTGAACAAATATCGGTGAAGTCTCGTGAACTTTCATTCGAGCACCTCTGGATTTATTACTTACTTAGCAACGATAAAGAAAACATTCCGAACACATTCGCAGGGGTGCAGACACAAACACGCATAAATATTTCAAATGACCTCGCACTGTTACCAAACCTAAATAGTCAGACATCTTACACTTTGTTTTTCATCTCATACAAAAACTCAGCTCTTCTCCCGGGCGAAAACGCCCCAAATTCAAACACAAATTCGGGAATTATTTCGCGTCAGCCATGTTTTGAGACACCTGCAAAGGCTGTGTGTTCTAATCTCGCCGGAGCCAAGATTTGTTCTTTCTCTCTATTTCTTTCTCTCCTTTTTATTTAATTTCTAACTAAAATAATCAACATAAAAGGGTTGTAGGACTGTAGTACAAGTTGAAAAACACTCTTCAATTAAGATTTAGACAAATACAGTCTTTTATTATTAGGGTCTTCCGTCTTCAGCGGAAGACACTTCTATTCTTATTGTTATTAGGGTCTTCCGTTTACAAAGGAAGGCCCTCTTTTTTTCTTCGGTTTCTTTTTATTACAGGTTATTAGACCTGTTATTAAGTCAATAGACCTCTTATTTAATATGAAATAAAATGGGACTGGTCCTTAAAATTAAGGATCCTACAGGTGTATAATCCTTCATCCATTGCTCTTTTAGATCACATCTGCATTTCCTGATATGTTTCGTTGATGAAGATAAAAGGCAAGGTCATTTCCTGTTCTAAAAATCGGACGGAAGACCTCCTCGTTGCTCGCAACGAGATCGTGTCTAGTTATTATTATTATTATTATTATTATAATTTATGAAACACACAATTTTACAAATAAAAATGCAATCAATGACGCTGTACACACAAATAAAATACATAGATTTGTTATACATGCAGAATTTAAAAATGTTGTCTAAGAAGAGTTCACAGCTTTTTTTTGGTTTTTTGTTTGTTTGTTTTTTTCCCTTACTACACATAGTAATTAAAAAACACACTTATAATAAAATGCCTTTAGCTGGCGCTTAAAAGTAGTAAAATCACAAATGGACAAATGCGATTGTCATTTTGAATACCATATATTTACATTTTCCAGTGTCTTTGCCTGTGATAACACTATGTATTGATTTTGTACAATATAACCCATAATACTATCATAAAGCCTTTCGGGCTTTATTGGATTTGATCACGCCCCGACCAAAATTATCACCTCAAAATACTCAAAGAATGATTCCTTATTCCTTATATTAATCTTTTTTGAAACGTATGTCATGCATTTTCATTTCGATGCTCACAACAACAAAAGGTCAAGGTCTTTTAACCATAAAGATTATTTGCATGAGAGATTTTTAAAGCAATATCTACTATTGGCTGGTCAACATTTTTTGCACTCCCTTATATATTAATTTTCAGTATTTTTTTTAGCAGACATGTATTGAGAATATAGCACTGAATGAAAGCTATATGTCAGAATATTTCTCTTGTTCATAAGTATTAGTCTCATATGGCCTCTTTTCATGCTAAATACTCAAATTGGTCCACTTTAATTTTAAATAAATATATCTAATAGTTTATGACTTTATCAATCTCTAAGAGTTTGGAATTATTCAAGATGAAATTAATTATATGCAGGGTCAAAATAAAAATAATAGACAAAAAAAGCTTATTCAGAGTACTAGTCTAAATAAATTTTTGGACAAGTTCTAAAAACATGAATAAGATGGTTTCATAAAATGTGGGTGCTTCCATTTTCCCATTTGACCAATGAATAATTGGTTTGTTTATTAGATGTTTTTTGTGCTTAATAATTTTCTGATTTATTTAGATGCCTAAACGAAAAAGAAGAAATGCTCGAAACGAGAAAAAGAAAGACAAAATCCGTAAAAGAGGAGAAGTCTATGATGCTCAATCTGAAGCCAAAAATGAGGAAAGAAATGTTTGCTGTTCAACCCATGATGATTCCACAGAGGGGGTCTGCTCTTCATTGGGAGAACCCTTGGCCAAGATTCAGGCCTCTTAGGTTGAGAAAATGAATTCAAGTAATGCTCTGAGTTCTGCATCTTCTCAGGGAAGTCTGAGTACCATATACGTGTGTACGACACCGATCTCTGATTCCGTTTCATTGAGTACTTCTGAGGAAGTATCTGTCTCTGATTCGGTCTGTACTCCTCCAAGGGTACCCTGGCACAAAGATGGCAAGTTGCCATGCCTTGCAGATCAGACGCACTCAGTATTATCAATGAATGATGATATTGATTTCACAAAAGATGCAAAATGTTCTGACTTGGTTACTAATAATGAATGGTCTGACATGGTAACAGAGAAAGCACTATCTGACTTGGTAATAAACAAGGAGCATTCTAACTTGGTTGCTAGCAAAGATCTTTCTGACTTGGTTACTGAAAAAGAGAAACATGGAATAGAAATTTTTTCTCAAAATCATGTCAACGATAACAGCAAAACTTCAACCTACACAAAATCTCCCAAAGCAAATCTAATACTGAATGAGGAGAAAGCTTGTGAGAAGAATAAACATTTTATTCTTTCGTCAAATGATCAAAAAACATGCTTTATCAGAACAGGTGAACAAGATTTAAACACTGTGGTTACAACAGAATTTGACAATGATTTTGATGTTCAAAACCCATGGCCCACTGTCCAAGGAAATTTTAATCAGGGATATGATCTTGTTGGTACAACTGCTGGGTTACAGTGTGTTCCAAACTGTTTATCAGCTTTGTCTTATCATAAACTGAAATCATCCCATCTATGGAGTGCAGCAGACATGGACAAAATTCTAATGACAGGGAATGAATTGTATGCAAACTTGCAGAGATACACAAATATAGCCCATCATTACTTGTTTATTTCTGATCTTCCAAATGCACTTGAAATTCACAATGAGATGTTCTCTTTTGATTTTCATGAGCCTATAAGCACATTGATTCAATCAAAATTTGATGACGAAATACCTGATTTTAGTTTATTCAATGCCAAAAGTCTCAAGGAAGCACTGCAAACATGTTTGTATGAAAGGGATGGGTGTTTTGTTTGTTTTCGTGAAAATACCATGCTTGTCGGGAAACTGAGGGGTAGATATTTCCTATTTGATTCTCATTCTAGATCTGTCACTGGGAAATTAATGCCTGAAGGGAAAAGTACATGCATGTTTGTCAATAATTTATCAGGTGTTTACAAGCATATAATGGATTTGGCGCACTCTATGGAAATAACAAGTGCTATCCAATGCGAGATTACTGGAGTCACTTGCAATTGCACATCCTACAATGTAAGTCTAGACAATGTTCCATCTGATAGGGCTGAAAACATACATATTGGAAAAGATATAGCAATCACTTTCGTTGAACAGCCAATACACACACAATTTGAACATGTTCCTTTCAACGTTAGAAAGCGTTCATGTGAACATTTTCAAATTCCTTTCATAGCTGACAACATTCCACAAGGTGTCAGTATTGGTGCTGCAGGAGAACCATTGCGGTGTCAGAAAATTCCTGGGGATGGGAATTGCTTTTTTAGAGCAGTCTCTTTCTATTTGTCAGGTTCAGATCATGCACATGATAAGATCCGCTTGGAAATGTGCAAGTACTTAATGCAAAATGAAACAATGTTTCAAAAACTCCTCAGATCAAATCTATGTTTTCAAAGCTATGTAAAAGCTATGGGGACATTAGGTTCATGGGCAACAGAAGTTGAAGTAATAGCTATGTCTCACATGTTGAACATTCCAATATTTACATTTGAGGATAGTCAGTGGTCAAAGTACAGTGGCAACCTCATAGACAAAACATGGAGTTCTTTAGATGGCGCAATATATCTAAATCATGTAAACAGAAATCATTATGATGTGGTTGTTTCTGTATTCAACAAGAATCCTGCTGTCAATCATTGTGCACTTAACACAAAGACTAAAGGTTCAACATCATCTACAAGAAATTCTGGAACAGCTATGGAAACAGATAACTCTGAAACAGCTATGCAAACAGATGAAATTGATAGGGAGAGAAAGAGAAAGAGAGACTGGTATAACAAGCGCTATGAAACAAGTATGCATTTCAAGAAACATGTGTTGGCTGAAAAAAAAATGCACAATGCTAAAGATGATGTCAAGAAAGAAAAGTCAGAAAAAGACAGATATAAATACAAAACTGATGAGGAATATAGGGACAAAATATTGCAATCAAGTTCAAGTTCCAATATATACAAGAGAAATGCTAGGTACAGAAGAAATTTAATTCAAAAAGGGAAGGAAAAATACAAAGAAAATGCTTCTTACAGAAATGAATTACTTGACAAAGGGAAAAATAAGTACAGGGATGATAAGAAGTACAGAGATTACTTAAAACAGTGCAGCAAGAGAAAATATCATGAAGATGACAAACATAGAGAATCTGTCAGACAAAATGGTGTTAAGAAATATAAAACAAATTTTTTCTACAGAGAAACCATGAAAGAGAAAAGTAAAACTAGATATGTAACTCAACATTTCAAGACAATTTGAAGGAACAGAACAGACATAAATACAAAACTAATGATGAAGTGAGAGCATCCAAGAGAAAACAAAGCAAAGCCAAATATTCAAGTTGTCCTAAATTTCAAGAGGATTTGAAAAGTCGAAGCAGGAATAACTACATGAATGAGGAGTTTAAGGAAAAAAAGAAAGAGTACAATAAAATGAGATATAAAACCAGACGTGAAGTGAAAAAGAAAGTATTAGACAGCAAGAAAAAAAAAACCTCAGAAGCTTGAACTGTATGAATCTGTATTGGAGAATTTCATGATGAAGAAAAAGCAGGGTCCAAGTTACACATGTGCTTGTTGTCAACGACTTTTGTTTCAAAATCAAGTGCAAAGAATTCAGTCAAACCATTTCGAGAACAAATCAGATTCAATAAGACTTATTGCTGAAAAATGTATATCAGACAAATACATGCATCAATGCAATAAAACCTGTGATAGAGATTGCCCAAAATCATCCCTTTGGTTATGCAGAACGTGCTACAGAAAGATTTCAAATGCACAATTTCCAGCCGAAAGTGCTATTAATAATTTAGAACTAACAGACATTCCTGAAGTTTTGAAAAAACTGAATACATTGGAGAAGCATTTGGTTTGTTTGCACATACCATTCATGAAAATTGCATCCTTACCAAAAGGAGGTCAAAATGCTATTTATGGACCTGTTGTTTGTGTTCCATCTGATATAAAAGCAGTGGAGAAATTGCCCAGAAATGAAGAAGATGACATGATCCTCAAAGTAAAACTTAAACGAAAGCTTTTGTACAAGGGTCATTATGAATACCAATTTGTTAACCCATCTCATATTAAAAAAGCTTTGGATTATTTGAAGGAAAACAATGAATGGTATGAAAACACAACAATACTTCATAGCGAAACAAAAAGTGATTCTGAAAATGAACAGAAGTTGGACGTCAATGAATGTGAAGATGAGGGCAAACATGAGGATCAAAATGAAGAAAATGAAGATACGACTGTCTCTGGAGTTCAGTATCACACATGCCTACAGCCAACAGATATTGGACAAGAAGTGTTGGATCATTATTTTGATGACATATATAACATTGCCCCAGCCGAAGGTAAAAACCCAGTGAAAATGCTTCAGGAGAAAGGAAATGAAGCAAAATCTTTCCCGCACTTATTCCCAGATGCGAAGAATACTTGGACAGAGGAAAGAGGATTAAAAATAACATTGTCTAGGTACTTCAACAATAGGCTCATGCATGCTGACAAAAGGTTTGCACAAGACATTGATTACATTTTTTTTAGTCAGTATTTGTCTGAACTAAAACAGGTCATTGACAAAACTCAAATTTCCCTTAGAAAGTCATTTGAAAAAACAAAAGATGGAACACAAATCACTTCAAATATGCTACAAGACCCTGAATCTTTAAAGAAACTTTTGAAAAGTGACGACGCGTTGCGGTTTTTGCAACCGATAAGGGGTACACCTTCATTTTGGCAAAATGTTCAAAAGGATTTGTTTGCAATGTTGAGACAACTAGGAATTCCAACCTGGTTTTGTTCATTTTCATCAGATGAATTCCGTTGTAGTGAAATTTTAAATGAATTATTGAAACAGCAGGATGATGAAAGGAAAGCAGATGAACTGGATTGGACAGAAAAAAGCAGACTTTTGAAATCAAATCCTTTAATAGTTGCGAGAATGTTTGAACACAGATTTCACATATTCCTTCATGAAGTTATTTTGAGCCCCTTAAACCCAATTGGTAAAATAAAGGATTACTTCTACAGAGTTGAATTCCAACAAAGGGGATCACCACATGTTCATTGCCTGTTCTGGGTTGAAGATGCTCCAAAGTTATTAGAAAATGGGAAACAAGCCGTGTGTGATTTTATAGACAAATATGTAACATGCTCAATCCCTTTAGAAGATGATGAATTACATCAGACAGTTCTTCAGGTTCAACAGCATAGCAAAAAACATTCAAAATCTTGCAGAAAAGGTGGGAAAGAATGTCGTTTTAACTTTCCAAGACCACCATCTTCCCAAACCTTCATTTCTTCCCCAATGGAAGACAACGATGATGAAACTGAAATGGATAAAAATCAAGCAAAAAACATTTTGCTGAGTATTTGGGAAAAAATCCAAAATGAACAATTAGAAGAAGGAACAACTACAATTGACCTTTTGAATGCATTACAATTAACACAAGATATTTATGAGAAAGCTTACAATGTTGTTACTTCAAAGCAGACAGTTGTTCTTAAAAGAAACCCAAACGAGTTGTGGATTAATCAATACAATCCATACCTATTGAAATGCTGGGATGCAAATCTTGATATACAGTTTGTGTTGGATCCTTTCAGTTGCATTGTCTATGTTGTTTCATATATATCAAAAGCAGAACGTGAAATGGGCATGCTTTTGAAACAGACAAAGATAGAGTCTGCTGAAGGCAATATGAATGCAAAACAAACCATGAAAAAGATTGGATCTGCGTATCTCAATCACCGTGAAGTTAGTGTACAAGAAGCTGTATATCGAATATGCAATTTACGGATGCGTGAATGTTCTAGAAAAGTTATCTTCATACCTGTTGGTGACAATCCCACAAGGTTAACGAAGCCACTCTCTCTTTTTAAAAAAAAACACAGACGGATTATGAAGAAGAAGAAACCTCTCTTCAAAATGATCCTGAAGATGAGCTATGGATGACAAGTATTGTTGATCGATACAAAGCCAGACCCCTGACCTCTGATTTCCCCTGTATGTGCCTTGCGACATTTTGCTCACAATTTCGAGTTTTAGCAAAATCTCAAATACCGAAAACAGAACGAGAGGGAGTTTATGAATTGTTAGATAACAAAGGTTACATTCAAAGACGGTCAAAATCAGAACCAGCTGTGATTCGATATCCAAGGTTTAGTCAAGAGAAAAGCCCTGAAAAATATTATCAGTCAGTGCTGCAACTATTCTTGCCACATCGTGATATGTGTCAGTTAAAGCCCCTTGGATTTGATACATACCAAGCCTTTTATGAACATTGACATGTAAGTTTAAATGGAACACAAAATCTAGTCTGTGTTAAGCAAACTGTTGATGAGAACTTGGAGATATGCACCAAATGAAAAAGCTTTAGATGATGCAGCAGAGATGTATGAAAATCTTGGGGATGTTGAAGATGCATGGGCAATGTTATGTCCTGAAACAGAACTAAACAGAGACACTTGCAAGAGGAAAACAGACAAGAGAATAGTTGACAATGAAAACAATCAGAACATCCCAGATCTATCAGCATCTGACATTCCTTATGACGTTCCATACACTGTAACAAAGAGTAATACAAAAGCAGAAATAAAGCCAATGCTAAGAAATCTTAATGAGAAACAGCGAAACACTATGTATTACGTGAGGAATTGGTGCCTTGAAACACTTGATCATAGCAAACCAAAGCCATTCCACATATTTGTTACAGGTGGAGCTGGTACTGGGAAAAGTCATCTTATCAAAAGCATTGAAAATGTAGCAAATGAAATCCTGCAAAAAACAAGTACAGAACCAGACAAAACTTGTGTTTTGCTTACAGCCTTCACTGGGACTGCAGCATTTAACATAGGGGGATGCACAATTCACCATGCATTTGGTTTAAATAAATACATGCCAATCCCATATGAACCGTTGAGAGAGCAAAGCCTCAGTCCTATTCGAGCCGAATTAGGGAATTTGCAAATCCTCATCATTGACGAAGTATCTATGGTGTACAAAAAGCTCTTGTATTATATACATGAAAGACTAGTTCAAATAAAGGGAAGCAAGATGCCGTTCGGAGGTGTTTCAGTCATTGCTGTTGGAGATTTCTTTCAACTACCACCAGTAAAGCAGCGTCATGATGAGAGATTATACATGGAGAACAATTCTTATCCGGAAGATTTCTGGAATGAATACTTCAAACTAGTACAATTAGATGAAATCATGCGCCAGAAGGAAGATGTCTCTTTTGCGCAAAATTTGAATATGATACGAACCAGAACCCTTGATGTAAATCTAGATAATCAAGTTCTCCAAATGCTTAAAAGATGTGTGAAAGATGGAAATGACAATGCCCTCCATGTATTTTCTACAAATGATGAGGTGAATGAATTTAATTTGCATATGATTAAAAAGACGTGTGAAGATATTCTGGAAGTACCAGCTATGGATTTTGAAAGGGATAAGACCAGTGGAAAGATGCATTTACGAGATGCCCCATTTGTTCGCTGTAAAAGTGATGGAATGTCAAGCTCATTGATGGTGTCTGTGAATGCCAAAGTTATGCTGATACGCAATATCTGTGTTGCAGATGGTCTTGTCAATGGGGTAACTGGAACTATTGTCAAAATAGTGAAAAACACAGACAATGATGTAAAAGCCATAGATATCACTTTTGACAATGAAAATGTAGGGAAAAATACAGGACAAAAGATGGGAGAAATGTATGTTGTGACAGTAAATCGTTGCGAAGAAGAGATGAGGACTTCATCGAACAAGAACTTCGTAAGACATCAATTCCCTATACGACTTGCCTGGGCATGTACAGCACATAAGGTGCAAGGTATGACAACAACAGAGATCGTTGTTGATTTGAACCGCACTTTTTCAGCAGGGCAAGCTTACGTAGCTTTAAGTAGAGTTACATCAGAAAAAGGTCTTTGTATATCAGTTAAAAGCGAAGAAATCTTCCATAAGAAAATTTATGCTGATAAGAAAATATCTGATGCATTGTCAAAAATGCCACGTCTCTTCACTTATGAGAGTCAAATTCTACCATTTAGGTCCATTGTATTGATCAATATTCAAAGTTTACGACAAAACTTTCTTGAGCTAGCTCATGACACCAGAATTAGAAATTCTGATTTAATATGTCTGACAGAAACGTGGATGTCAGATTGTGATAGTTTGGAACAGTTTGCCTTGGATGACTTTGTGTTGCATCATGTTTCACGGAAACAGTCTTATGTTGGAGAAAATGAACAAATCAGAGATCTGCATAAAGCAAAATGAGGAGGGGTTGCAGCATACATAAAACAAAGAAGCCCATTTGTCAAGATTCAGATGCCAATAAGAGATATAGAGGGATTGATGCTCAAAGATATAGACACAGAGATAACTTTTGTTATCATTTATAAGCCCAGTGTGTATACAACCAAAAATTTCCTCCAAAGATTGGAACTTCTCTTGAATATACTACATCAAACTTCAAGAAACAATATCATCTTGGGTGATTTCAATGAAAACTTGTTGAGTACTACTACTTCCACACCAATTCAGAAATTCATGAAAGAATTTGGATATCACCAATTGGTAGATTTTCCAACAACAGAAAATAGAACTTTGATTGACCATGTTTATAGCACAATTCCAAATGGCATTCACGTCCATGTCCATGTCTGCCCCACATATTACAGTTACCATGAAGCCATTCGTATTGATATGTCAAGTTCTAATGACTTGTTATAGCTAGCTCTGGACACATAATATGTATTGTTAATTGGTCAGTGCAAATCAAGAACTTAGAAAATGAAGTTTCAAATAATATAAAAAAGGACTTGAATACATAACATTTATCCTTTGAGGAAAGAAATGTGTTTGTCATCGAAAGATATGGAAATAAACAAATGCTAAACAAGTGTAAAATTAGTTAATAAATGGAATATGTACTAAGTATTATGTTTAAAGCAAACATCTCAATTTTCATATGTATTGTAAGCTAAAACATTAATCATGATTGACTTTTCACAAATTCTGTAACTATCCTAAACAATGAATTAATAATGCTTATCAACAAAAAGAAACATCAGAAAACTATCCAGATTCTGAGACAAGCTGTGCATTGCATATTCACATGTACTACTTTTCCATATTCACATGATAAATCAGCTGTCATCAAAGAACTAAAAATGTAACCACATTTAAATATAATCTATCAATTGAAATTATACCAATGAAATGAACAACCAAAATAATAAATATTTCCATTATATATTACGATATATAAATTACCTTATATGTAAGCATGTAAATTAAAGCCTTTAGTATACTAGTATCTTTTATCATTGAAATGATGTGATTTATGAAAACTTTCCATATCAAAATATGTCACTGATCATTATGGAATACCAGTGAAGATGACATTTCCATACCATCATTAGATTAGTTACATTAAATTAGTTATCATCCTGGATCCAAAAATATGCAATGTTTAGAAAAAAGTAGGTGACCATGTTACCCTTGCCAGTTGACATTACAGCCATGAAGTATGGTTACTTTTCTGTTAATGAAAAAGTGATAAATGGACTGCTTTCCATCATATGCTGTATAGAAATATCATCAACATTTTAGTATCAAATAAATAATAACTTTAATAAGTAAATAAATATTTATGAATAAATTCAAAGAAAATCTTTCTGCCACATGTATATGAAACAATGCATGGTGATGTATTGATGCATGCACAACCCAGCTTGACACATAAGAGAGATATCAAAACAATAACGTAATGTCTTGCATGTGATTTGACTCATACCTTGGTATATTTAATTATTGACCCAAATCAATGTAAATCACAACAAAGACAAGATAGTTTATGTTCTTAAAATAAATTTTAAGGGAAAATATCAAAATAAAATGAATATTGAAATCAACCCAAAGCAGAAATCTGCATATACTATGTTTAAAAGCTCAATAGATTTCTATTAATTATTACATATGTATATATTTAATGCCATTAATATCTTGCACAAATCTGATTTCCATCGATCATATGTGGTGGTAGAATTTGCAAAACAACTAAGGAAAAAACTGGTTTATTAACATATCTTCAAACATAAGTTTGATACTGTCATTAATTTTTCTATTAAATTTTTAAAACATTTCCGAGTTTATATATCCATTTACCAAATTTTAACTATATAATTTTCAGGTGATATTTAAGCTTTAAAATTTTTTACACAGCTATGAACAGCTTTAATAAAGCTTTGTTTATTTAAAACAACTGACAAAGCCCAGTGTTTATCATGCATATTTTTTAATTGGCCAACAAAGGATATCTAATATATTAAAGCAACAACTTAGCTATATTGACATATACATCGGCCTTTATCATACATTTGGTCATGAGCTTCTCTTTTGAAGAAACAATCTTATAAATAAGCTTTACTAAAGTATAATCAATATCTTTCGTTGTGGCATTTTCTTTGTTGTTAGGCATATGCGACTGAATTTGACCTCTACATTATCAATTACATTTCAAATAATTCGAAATACAATAATTAAGAAAGAAAACCGAGCGTCACAGAGCTTGTAAGACGCCATTTTGTGTTGAAACCTGAGGCGGATCAAAGATTTATCCACACGCACCAGCGGTGTAAATCAGAGAATTCATACACATTATTTCCTTTACTGGACATAACACAGGGGCCAAGCCCCTTTTAACATTAATTTATTTATGGTTACATTGAAATTAATGTTAAGACGGGCTTGGCCCCTGTGGGACACACTAATACTTATATTTTTTTTTTTTAAAAGCTCTTAATAAATAAACAATATATTTCTTTAATCTTTCAACATTTGCACCAAGATATGTGAAGCACATGTTCCTCCGTCTGTGTGTATGTGGTCACAGAGACATCAAAACGTATATTGCTTATAATACGATTGAATTGCGTTTATGATATAGATTTTATTTATGTTATATTCTTATATTTTCTCTTATATTTATTTTGACTTTTTCACTGTTTATTACTGAAAAATATCGAAAAGATATGAGCGGCAATAATAGTTACTCGAACCTCTGCATATCAAATGTCATGGACAGGGCTTATTTTAGCTAGAAGTAAGTCGACAATAAAAATTAATCCTTAAATTAATTAAATGTACAGAGATTTGACAAAAAAAAATTTTACATGACAGCTTACATGACGGGTGAAATAGAGCAAACTTGTGTATGTGTCGGCAATAATAGCTACCCGTGATCGTTAATTGATTTTGATGAATAATCTTTGTTATCATCGCATGTAATATTGAGACAAGTTTTTCCACATTTTTACTTTTAAAATAGTTATCACATTTTTCCCTATTTCAAGTTCTCCGGATATTATGACAAAAACGGAAAACAAAATGAATCACGATGGCAGTGTTTTCTTTCTCAAAAGATAGTCATGATTAAATCCGTTATTTTAATCACCGCATTTTCGTTCAACCTTTAGAGTGGATTGAATAGTAAATTAGTTACTACAGCTGTTATCAAAGATACATTTAATTCCTGAATTCAATTGCCATGCCTTCATATCGGAATCAGTTATATTACCCAACAAAAATGTTAATTTTGAATATAACCAATGAAGATGGTTAAATGTTTATGCCAATTCTTATATAGAGCAAACTATACACTATGAGACTAAAACCTAAAATATTATCGATGTCTTCCTCTCTAATACTAAGTCTGTTATCCGTCAAATAGCTGATGAAGGAATCCAAAAACGCAGGAACTCAAAATACTAGTTGTTCAATACCAATGCACAGTTCCAATACTGAGTAAATAATATTTTTTTCCTAACCAATGCTATTTCCTGAAAATTTATAACTCAACGTTTAAAGAATATATTTAAAAATAATAATAAACTATCCATCTTTTTATCTCAAGACTGTAACTACCTCTTACCTAAAGTCTATTACATTCAAATTTGATTTCACAAACTCATCACATTTAATTTAATACACAAAGTCCATTCTGATGAACTTTGAAAGAAAATGAAAGACAATCAAAATATTAGAAAATGTTTAATAACATAACCATAAATAACAATATTATATACAAGCTGTAAAGAACTCGCACAATACTTCTGTATGGAAAATCATTTAAAGTGGTATGAGACACCTCCAGATAATAAAGAATTTTTGGTTGAATAATCAATCAAATATAATCTTAAATTCTCCTATTTTTGAGGTCATCAGCTTAAAGCTTAGCACAATTAAATAAAAAGTCAAGTGCAAATCTTTAAGTCTTCATATCAATGGCTCTAAGGCTTTCCTAATATTTGCCTTTAAGGTCAGACGACATGTTCCTCAATTTTATATAACTTCTTCCAGGGATTTGTTCATAGATTACAACTACTTTTACAAGCTTTCTTGCAAAAAATTAGGATACTTTACCAGGCATTTCTGCATAATACTACAGTATACAATTTCCTATCATTATAATCTTAACTGATAATGCACTCAAATTGCTGATATAAAAATAAATATATAGCACAACAAAATTCACCATATTGGAACTCTACCATGGCCAGGGATGGGCTTTGAACTCATAACTTTTAGAACCTACACTCTTGGCCGAAAGCAGCCACTGCTCAAAACACTCAGCCATTTAGGCTCGTATACATTGGAAATAAACATTTATCTCTTTAAATAATAATAAAAATAATAATTTTCATGATGGGCTTTGAATTCACAACCTTTAGAACCTACACTCTTGGCCGAAAGCAGCCACTGCTCAAACACTCAGCCATTTAGGCTCGTATACTTTGGAAATAAACTTTTATCTTTTTAAATAATTGTAAAAATTATAATTCTCATTGCAACTCTTTATTACGAGATACTAAAAATATGCTCCAGCAACGTGTCGTCTGACCTTAAAGAATTCTTTGGTAAAATGTCCTAATGACCTTAAAGAAAACTTTAATAAAATGTCCTAAAATGTCAAAAATCTGAAGAATTGAATTCCCTTTCACAATTTTATACTTATATCCACATTCATATTGACATGTATCCCATACCACTATAAAGTAATCACAAGATAAATATTTATAGAATGCACCAAACTCAGTTTCTTTCACTTTAAAAGCCAAAAATTAAAATAAATATTATCAATAAAAATTTCCAAATAGACGATAACAATGAGAATCTTCAAAACCACATAAGTTTACAACAATTTTCCAACCAAATTAAACACCATCCTACATTCAATAAAAATTCAAAATATTTCATTATTGTAAGTCATTCGGATGTGCAAAAAAAAAAAAAAAGTAAAAAAACATAATGCCAATAAATCCAAAAAGAATACAACATATCT
The DNA here is from genome assembly GCF_963853765.1 of Magallana gigas. Taxonomy (NCBI): domain Eukaryota; kingdom Metazoa; phylum Mollusca; class Bivalvia; order Ostreida; family Ostreidae; genus Magallana; species Magallana gigas. The sequence continues at coordinate 65,866,048 of NC_088853.1, read as the reverse complement.
AAACATCTGTTTTCTGATTCTCTAAAATCAAACAAAACTTGACACACTTCTTACTCTATACAATAATGCACAAACCAAAACTTGTAAAAATTCAAAATACTATAGCACCATAATTTATAATAAATGAACAATTAACACTTTTATCATTACTATTTGTCCAGATAAAAATGAAGAAATAGAATTTTCTTAAGAATTACAATGATAACATTAAATCACATTCAGTTATCATCTATGCAACAGTTAAATAATTAGCTCAACTTGTAGAAACAAAACACACCAATGATTTCTGTAGATGGATGTTATCATCATTGATCAAGACAAATATCCTACTTTCAGTTTAAGCTATGGATTTCAAATCCTAAACAATTAACAAACAAACAGAAAAAATGCTTGTTCATTCCCAATATCATTGACTAACATCCTACTCTAAATGTAAACTATGGACTATGGACTAAAAAAACAAATGAAAAAAAATCAACAACATATTCTGATTGTCAAGAAAGGGTAAAAAGAACACATGGTTTTAAAAGTAAAAATAAATCTCACAAAATTGAAAGCTACCGGTAAATGTGAAGATCACCAAAATTCAAATCTTAAATCTCAATTACAAACCAATAACCAGAAAAATTAACTGATATCACATTTTAAAAAATTTCACACTTTGCCTATAAACAGGGCCCTGAGCATAATTCTATATAAATACCTTTACAAAATATATACCATAAAATTATCGACAAGAATTGAAAATCCACCATACCATATAATTTAAAATTTTGTAACAACTACTTATTTGAGAATAGATTTTTATAATTGAGCAAATATTACACCAAAAATATCACATCACACAAAAGACAGAACATAGAAGCAAATTCAAAGTTGTTCACAAAATAAGTTTAAAACCAATAACTAAAAAACAACTGTATTTAAGAAATAACATTACCTGTTATTCAAAACTATCAACAGATAACAATCAATTTGATCAAACTCTCCAATAAAAAAAATGTACAGAATGCAACATTTTCGAAATTTAGTCAAAGGCTCTAAAGCATAATCTGTTTTGAAAATAAATACAAATCCATACATATATAACACAAAAGCCCAAGTTTGTCCTTTAGCCTAAATATCCGCACTGGAGTCATCCTTCAACATAAGATCCACAACATCTTCCAAAAGACGATCATCTCCATCTTCTGATTTTGTTTCTCTTTCATCACCAACTCTATCTACTGCTTCCTTCTCACTGCCAAATGTGAAAAACAGCTATAAATATAAAAGAAAACTTTTCCGGTTCATTGTTTCATCATCCATAAAATCATCAAACCTCCAAAATAACTATTAACAACAAAATCAAAATATCAAATTACGCTTAAATGCTCCATCGTGAACAAATTTTTATTTACCATAAATTTATCCTAATTTTAATCCTTATAATCAATATCATATTTCAATAACTTTTAAAAACTTTTTCTTCCAAATAATATTGTTATAACTTCAGAAAATAACAACATGTCTTACATAGACATTATTATCGATCTTCTTCTTGTCCCCCTGACTTTCACATTCTCCACAAATGTTGATTCTGGAAACAGTTCCTTTAACTGCTCTGAACTACAGGACATAAAGTCCTCATCCACAAGAATGGATAGGTTAGATCTATAAAACATAAAAAAAATACATCACACAAATATTCCATCAAATGAAAAGTCAAGAATGGAGATAAGCTAAACTAATACCATAGCTCTGATTGGAACAAATTAAATTGCACTAAATTCAATGCCTAAAAAACAGTGCAAAGCATGTTTCAAAATATAACTTCAATTCATAATCCAATTATGTGATACATTTTAAAAAAACATCTAAAGGTGTCACACAAAGTTTTCATTGTGATATAGCTCCTACTATTCATCATTACAAAAATGCATCAAAATTTATACAACCACATAATTTATCTCATTCCCTGTAACACAGATCAAAATAAGAAATCCTTACAAGTTGCATTTTAAAAAAACCATTACAGTGCAAAAATAGCTTATCTCTATACCCTCAGACTATTCATTGAGACAAACTCTGCAAATCATAAACTAAGAAATGAAGAACAATCAATAAAAAAACAAATTGAAAATTATCATGATTCTTTCCAGAGGAATATAATTATATACAGAAAAATGTTTGGAAAAAAAAAAAATTTCATACTCATCAAAGGACACTCCATTGACAGTCCCCGAAAAATCTTCCTCTGTGTCCACAATCTACAAATATAAAAAAAAAATAAGCATTTCAAACTTTAATATACATTTCAATTCTACACTGATGAGCTATGTATCATCAATATAAAAAAAGTCAATATTTCAATCATTCTCATTTAATCATTTTATTTTTCCGAAATAATCTTAAATAATAACTGAGTTAAAGCAAAAATCAGTTCATATTAAAATTAAAACTTGTCTTTTATAACCAAAAGAACTGTTTAAATCAATAATATTTAACATTTTTAAATTTAGAATAGCCATTCAATCATCTATAAATGTTATGATTGTTCATAAATAGCAATAGCATCATCTTTTCTTGCAAAAACTTTCTTTATAAATGAATTTTAAAGCTAAAAAAAATGTATTATCTATGACCATCAATAGTACCTTGACTTCAGTACTCACAGAAGAGTTCAATGAACGTTTCTCTTGGTATATGTCGACATGTACACATGTGACTACAACTGTCGAACCAACAGCCACTATGGAATCTACCAACTCCCCCCATAACTTCACTTCAATGGCAGCATTGCCGTCTGATAAAGTCACAATTCGTCTCTTTGTACTGTTGCTATGCATTACATCAGACACCTGTATACAAAAAATAAACAAAACACATGTACAAATCTAACCAATTGTTGTCATTCAGTTTTAAACCTCCATATTCAATAAAACATATAGCATTTTTATTGAACAATTTAAAAAAACCCACAGATTTTCAGGAACACACAGCAAGTCAACAAAAATAATTACACAGGCCCATAACACATGATATTGCTATGTTTCCAATTAAAGCTAAAAAAAAATTGTTAATATTAAAGAGCTATGCCTCTTTATCATGCAATCAAATAAACAAATCTGCCTTAAAAAACTGACCATACTAACGTCTAAGCTCTTGTTCAGATGACTTTAACCATTATCAATACTTCCATATATTGATCATAATTATGTAAACACCATCCAAAAAATCTAAATTACTCATATCTTTAATAATGAAACAAAATAAGATATGGAAATGTTGATAATATATTCCAAAATTATTTGGAAATCAATTACATGTAATATGAAAATTATATAATACATGAAAATACAACATAAAAATTTGCTATCAATGACATCTGAGGTATAACTTACTTTTGTGACCTCTCCTTTCACAGAAACTCTCTCCCTAACATTCAGGGAGTTAATCCGTCCAAGTTCACAAACTGTCATAGGGCACTGAAAAGATCTAACGACTTCTTCTTTCAACTTCTCGGGCTTCTTTGTGTGCATAAGCTAAAATAGAAAACATCTCTTCCCTCTTACTTGAGGCAAACATTATACTATTAGGTTATTTGTCATTGTTTTTAAAGGGGCATGACCACGATTTTGGTCAAATTTTATTTTCCGATTTCTATTGCTTACAATGCTTCAGTAAGGCATTTCTAATAATCAAATAAAATTTGAGAGTAATTCGTAGAGTTATAAGCAAAATAAAGGGCTCACAATTCTTTGTCATGAAAACAAGGCTCGTGCCCTGTTTTTAATAACACAGGTTCAATATACCAGTAAAAATCTTCTTCCATCTTATTTGTCTATCTTTTTATTTATTTTAGGCATGGATAAACAGATCCTAACGTTATAATATTCGTTTTAAGTTTAAAACTGAAATTTTTACTTTAACGTTCAAAATGTAAACAAACGCTTTGTTTACATAGCAAAGAATTTCAAGCTCTGTAACTCGCTTACAACTCAACAAATGACACTCAAATTTCGGTTGCCTATTAAAAATGCCTTTCTGAAGAACTATAAATATTAAAACCGGAAAAATAATTTTTGACCAAAATCATGACCATGCCCCTTTTAGGTCAGACAATATCTATATAATCTATCTCATTTCTTAAAAATGTGTCATTCGACACACCAATGATGAACCAATCATACATGAAAATCAATGATACATGCATTAGTTTTCCTCACTCTACCCATTGAGATATGTATTTTCTAATTCTGTCTTAAAAACAAACCAAATCCATCTTCAAAAATAGCTGGCGTTAGAAAATAAATTCTTGAAAAGTTCAACTATTGCCAAAACATTTACATTAGCAAATAAAGTGGAACAATAAACATGCAACATCAAATATCAAAACTTACAACTGATTGAATTCCAATCTTCAAAGTCCCATCCTGAAGAGTAATATACTTCATCAAGATGAAACTCTTGTCTTTCTTCAAAACACCCATGTGCTTCTCATGTATGATGATAGGACTTATGCTGCCATATTGGTTCACAGATGATGCAGCATATGATGTTCCATAAACACCACCATTGCTGTACTTTCTCTCTAGAACATCTTCTACCACAAATATGGTGATCACACTGTTAATGTAGTTTTAAGAAAAAAGTAACTAAGGCGAGAGATATTTAATTTTTAGTTTTACGGATTTTGTTGAAAAAAATTTGGGTCGGAGGAGCGGGAAAAAAAAGAAGAAAAAAGAGGGCAAACTTTTATTAATCAAAATTGCACATTATTTGCTTGAACTTATAATATTAAGTTTAATTTTTCCACTATCCACTGTGTACTTTGTGTTTGTTTCAAGATCATTGGTATAACCGTACTAAACTTGTTCAGGATAACATTTTCTTTGCTTTTCATAAAAACTTTTAAGCCAAACCATGCATGGCTGACCTCCATCTTAAATACTCCATGTTATAGAGACGCTTACACTTGAATTTAAAAGCTCCCTTTGTCAAACATTTTGCAGATTTCAAATATAATATAGTAATTTTAAAACCAAGATCAGTCAAACATGAAAATTCCAAAAAAATTTCCGAAGATACAATTTTTTTCTCATTATTTTCTTCTCTACAAAATCGAAAAAATTGGGTCGGCGGATCCGTAAAACTAAAAATTAAATTTCTCTCACCTAAACAAAATATACCAAATCTCAATCTGCTTGAACTAGCAGAGATAATAATGTCAAACGTCTTAAAGTTCCCAATTAATCTTAATTATGATATTAACCAGACCAAGGCTTAAAGTCAACATCTAGTAATTGATTCCAGAGTGCTGGTGCTAGAACTTTTATGCAAAGCAAAAAATGACGTCACAATACAAATGAAACGCTGCGCGAAAGCGTGCATACTCGTTCTGTACTCAGTCTCTTTAGTTCAAACAACAGTTTCAAGTTATAATGTGGCGATTTAAGGCACGGTTTATTCAAATGCTCCGTTTCCTATAGATTCCATAACAATTAAAAAAATTATTTATTTCTTTACCTTTTTATCCCAAAATATATATATTGCGCAGTTTATTGAGAAAATATAACTGTAAATAACTATTTATTCTAATAAATCAATCAAATATTTCTCAGCATGAAAAAATACCCCACATATACCTTTAAATATTGCTTAAATAGAGTTTAAAGCAAAATGAGCTGCATTTCTTAGAATTTTATTTTGCTATAAAAACCCCCTTATATGCTAAGTCTTAATGTACTGGTAATCAAACTTTTATCAGAAATAAGTTGCAAAAAATCATCAAATTTTGTCAGAGAAAAGATATCTTTTCTAAGGACCATATAGCAAATCCATTTTTGTACAGGACACCAATAATTCAATTTCGCTCCAATTAAGGCTCCTTGACGGCCCTTTTCTCAAAAATTTGGCGAAAAGAACTTTAAAAAACATAATATTTTTGCCATTTCAGTAGAAAATAAAATTTTGGTTAAACAAGATTCATCATGAAAAATGCAGCCCATATTGCTTTAAGCAAACCATAGAAGTAAATTATGTTATGTATATCCATAGGATTAAATATTTATTATATTTTATTTCCATATGCAGTCTTCACATTAACTATAAATTAAGGTCACAAATAACTTGATGAAATAAATCCCTTTCAATACAACACAAAATAAACCAAATTCAGTAATAATAATGTTACCAAATTAAAGAAATGACTATTTACCTCATCACTCTTCAGTCTTTTGGCTGGTGATGCCATAATCAAAAGACCACTCTGGCACTGCAATGCACACTATAAAAGAATTTAAACCAAATATAATATTAGTAAACTTTCATACGCATAGCAAAATCCAAAATTTCAGACAAAATACTTGAACTGTTTTTGTCTTCATCAAGAAGTTCTGGATTTTCGACATCCCCATAAACCTTTTTTTATTGAAATGTGTAAAAAAAATTAATCTTGACAGGGCTCTACATTAACTTTTTATCCCACTTGTCCATTCCGACAAGTGACCAAAATATTTACTTGTCCGAACTTCAACTTCACTTGTCCAAATTCTTTTCAATATTAAAGATCAAATATTGTCAACTTGAAAACTACAGTTCGGTATTAATAAAATAAAGTCATTTATTGATTATTCCTGCCATAATTAATAACCTGACTTCTTAAATGGAAACTTAAAGTGTCTTTCCTAAATGTACTGGTTCATATAACATTAAACATGATTTGTCAGCAGTAAATTGTCATGGCAAATTACAAGACATTTTAAATTTAGCATCAGGTTTTAAAATACATGTAACTCATATATTGATTTCTCATCTGTTTTTATAAACTAAACATGGAAAGTCATCATAGTCTATCCATGATGAATGAAACCTAATATAAATTACATTTATCCCCATAAACCTTAAGTTTATCTTTGCTACCTGTTCTCCCTTTCTTTTTGATAACGTGTGTTTGGTACTGTGTAAGAACTAAGATCCACACCTTTACAGTTCAATATTGAAAGTTGTTTGAAATTAGTGAACTTCAATCCCGATCAAGAGTAACTCATTTGCATTTCAATTTAAAGTCGGGATCGAAATTCAAAATAACAAATCGATAAACTTATAACAGCACTACGGATAAACTCATCACTAAACTTTCTTTACTTTTTAAAATGTTCGAGACTTCTTAACATAAAAATGCAATTGTCCAGGCAGCAAGTGGCAAGCAATATTCACTTGTCCGTATATTTTTTTAACTGGTACCGGACAACCGTTCATGTCGAGCCCTGCTTAAATTTATTTCCAAGCATTCTTAACTGAAACGCCTTGGTATAACGAAATGCTTAGACAAGAACTAATCAGTACAGCAGCGTAAAAGAAAGACAACTCCAGAACTTTAAAAGTAGCTACACTTCTATCCCAGAAGAATATTTTCAAAATATCATATTGAACTAACAATTCATTCCTCACACAAAAAAATTTGGTATGCCTACAGTATTTACGCTGTATTTTCTTACAGCAAAGCGAAATAATTTTTATTTTCAAATTTAAACAACTTGTGATCTTTAGGTCTTTCAAACCCATATAAATGGTCAAAAATTTGCCGCTCTGACCATAATATTAAGATTGTACCCTTTCTTCTGAACAATAAAAGAAAGGATTTAATAAAAAAATATAAAATGAAAAGTAAATTATTCACAGCTAAAGGGCTGTTTTGCACGTTGGTCCCAGCAGATCTCTAATTCTTTTGAATTGCCTACCCAAAATCATTTCCGGTCTGCGCATTGGTTGTGTCACTACACCCAAAATATAATTTAATATATATTTCAAAACTTTTTGAGAAAACATTTGACGCATGATTTTAGTTTTACATTAGAACTCCCGTAGACAATTTTCATCAATTCATAAAACCAGAAAGACCAAGTATTTCCTATTGAAACTTGGAATTTACATAACCCGCATTAGCAGGTAATATATTTTTCTGCAATGTTGCTACCTTCATATCCCAATGAATCACCACAGAAAGCATTTCATTGTTTAAATATAGATAGAGATATAGCTTTCAGACATTTTTGAATCAAAAAAAGATTGACATAACTATAAATTAGATATATTGAGCAACTCTTAAACAATAGAAATCTTGAACACAAGTTACCAACAGCAAAGAAATCAACTTTTAATACTTTTCATATAATAAACGCATATAATCTCAGACAAAATATAATACTTTTAATGTTTAAAATTGTTTGACAGAAGAATAAAAAACTTATTTAAATTGAAAAAAAACACCTTACAATAAAAATCACGAAATTTTGATCAGTTCCCAATCCTTGGAATTTATGACTGTGTGGTAATTAATTTGCATAAAAAGGGGAATAACTCCAACTTCAATGCATATTTGAACAGATTTTTTTAGTTTAAAAAATTAAATACCGGTATATGTTTGAAAATACATGATTCTATAGAGTTGCAACTTTTAATAACCAGTGTTTGTCCCCTAATCTTACTGCTATAAATATACCTTTTTTTCTAAAGTATTCTTTTCAAAATCTACAAACATAGCTTAATCAAAATTCAAAACAAAATTTTGGGGTCTATATGCTTCATTTGGCGCTACGGTGTATTTAAAATGTCCTTCCTGCACTGAAAATGCAAATTGCATATGAATTGCCTTTCCCTCTATATTTTATTCTCAGAATGATCCATGGGATCAAATACAAACTTATACTTATTGGACCAAAAGAAAAAATATGTGCGTTTTCTATTTCATCAAATTTTAAAATAGAGTAGGTAGGTCGGATTATTTTTTTTTTTAATGAGCTTTTAAGTTTTCCCCTTTCCTAGCATATGATTTTTCTATACAATAAGAAAATGTATTTTACAGGTGGAGCAATCGTGGATAGTGACAACTGTTACAGAATTAAAGCTTTCTTAAATCTAAGGTTTATTTGGAATGTATCGAAGATTTTATTTTCATGTAAATAGAAAATATAAATATCACAGCCACTATCAATACACAGAGTATAATACTCATTACCACAAATATATCATATATTGGTTATTAGTTCTATTTCCCTGGTCAACTGACATAACAGTAAACATTAATATTGTAACTGTAAGTGTTGAATTCAGAAACAGAGGAAATTCTGGTTGATCAGACGAGAGCCTTAGAATTAAATCTTTTCAATAATTCCAAAAAAAAGGGAATACATAATTAATGGTTTAAGACTAATTCTGAAAATTTCATTTGTAATTGAACTGCAGCATTTTAAAATCATATTTATAAAGTAAATGATTGTTGGGCCTATTCAAAGACTTACGATGTCTGCAGTCTCCACACCCAGAAATATAAAAAAACAACTTTGCCTCTGCTCTTTTCTTGTACATCTTTATATTAATTTTGAACACATCACTGCCCTATGAAACTATTTATTGCATTGATAATTTAATTAGCTAAAATAACCAACAATAACTCTCATCCATACTGTCAATCTGCACTTAGAAATCTTTAAAACGCTTTGATAAGTGGTGTTTTCTATTGAATTGCTACAAGCGTTTTTTGAACTCTGAATTGTAAAGACTCTACTGTTGAAACCAATTACGGTTGGTAATCTGGATTTGGAATAAAAAGTGTTAGGGTCAGCGTATAAAAAAAAGGGTCGGTCAGGAAACTGGAAATACACATATTTTTTATTTTGGCCTTAAAATAAATAAAATTAAGGTTATCATCAATAAAAATGTTACAATTTCTTCACCTAATTCATATTCTGACCCTTTTGCACTGAAAAAAAACGCAATTTTTATCCATTACCAATTTAACATGTAATGAAATTATTTAAAAATATCAAACTTTTCCTCAAATTATGATAAATTTGTCAGAAAAAGCTTAAAATATCAAAAAAAATAAAGCAAATGTAGGTCTATTATGAAAAATTTGATATATGGCATGAAATAAGCTGATTTTAGGCTAAAATTTGAATTCATCTTTCTTTGACTTTTATGAATTCTAAGTTAAATTTGCCAATGTATGTCCATAGGAATATAAAAAAATTGTAAAATTATGTTTTTCGTAACAAAATAAAAATATCCTAATGAACAAACTATCTGGAAATTTTGTTTGAACTGAAAATAAAGAAGCTAAAGTGATGGTATTTTAAACGGACTTGGACACGATTTGACTTAAAATTTTCACCATTTTCAATGTTTACACTGATAAATATAGAAGTTTATAATGCTATATCAAAATTTGAAAGCAAATATCAAGTTATAAGCAAGATACAGAGTTCATAACTCTTTGTTTTGTAAACAAAGCTAGAATATTGTCATTTTTCACATTTGTGTTTAATTGGTGTAAGTTTCAATCAAATGTATCTCTCTTAAATTCTGTTGATAATAGTATTTATGAACATATTGAATTAGTTTAAATTGTTTTTTACATGTCATTTTGCCTAAGAAGTGGTAATTTTCTACATTACATTTTTGTAAACAGGCATAACACTCGAGCTTTGTTTACATAACAATCAGTTCTTAACTCTGTATCTCGATTGTAACTTGACTTTAACATTCAATATCTTCGTCATTCATTTCAAATACACCAATAAACCATTCTATACATAAAAAAATAAAAACAAAATTTTTGATCTCAAATCGTGTTCAAGACCCTTTAAAACAACTGAGTTATGAAAAATCAGGGTTGTCTCTAAAAATTGAAGTAGAAGGAGGAAATGAAAAAGTAGAAGGGGGTCTGGGGGTCTTGCGTATAGCTACTTTGTGTTTGAAATGCCAAAATAGCCGGGTAAATAAGGCATTATTGGTGAGGGAATTCCCCGCCTCCCGGGTCTTAGAGACAACCCTGAAAATGTTCATTTCCTTCTTAAAAACCTTCCGCCACAAAATATAGTCCCATACTAAACTCTGTAAGTATGTAATTATACCTTTTATATTTCATTTAAGATAGTTTAACTGGCATTATAAAATTCGAATTTATGAGTAGAATCAATATATCATACATGATTTCTAGAATAGATGTTACCAAAAATGGCTTCCCAAAAACACAGGAACATACCTTTAAATTAAGCCATTGACCCTTGCCTGTTTGTACTAAAGTCCCATCATTGTGATAAGTTTTGCCTACTCCCCAGGTTGAAGACATGTACCATTTAATGAATTAATATAAAAAAAATTACATTACCACTTACCATTTCAAAATCTACCAGACCTCTAAAAGACTTAAAAAATGTTTTATTTCATTGCACATTTACTATTACAAGCCAATATAGCACAACACACCAATGATTTCATATAAAAAAAACATTACTTGACAAATCCACAATAAAACTTAACATCTTAAAAAATTCCAGTCCATTATCATTCATTATTCTATCTTATTGCAAAAAGAAATCCACAAGACAGAAGTTAAGCAAATACTCCTATTGGGAAAACCTAAATATTTCTTAAGGTAATACATAAGGTTGATCGAAAAATACCCCTGATGAAAAACCATCTATACCCTATAGTGTTCTTAGAAATCAAACCTTTTATATTAGTGTAATAAAGGCCTACTCTTTTAAAGTTTAACGTTATAGCCATTAAATATCTTTTTTAAATTATAAGAATATTTCAGAAAATCCCTAAAAATTTAATCTATAATTGAGATTTTCCAATATTACAAGTTGCCATCCTCTTATAAATTTAAAATGAAATACAATATCAGAATAACAATGATACAAAATAGATACAAAGCATTATATAAGTTCATCTCATTAAAAAAAAAATAATTTATACCTATCCAAAATCTCCTCTACCACTTTTTGTGTTTTGAAAAAAAAAATTCTTGACATTGAACTTAATATCAAATTGAATCTGAGAACTCAGAACCTGACTAAACAATGTTCTCAACAATATTCCCAAAGGTTCTTAGCCCAAAAATAATGTTACAATTTTATTTTTATATTTCAATATTTAGGAACAAATTTCCAGAAAATAACCATTTAAACAAAAAAAGTCTCTATCAAATAATTATAACCATTATGGATTTATGAAAAACAATTTAAAATAAAACCCTCAATCTCATAAAAAATCAAACAATCAAATACCCACTCATCAGAAAAAATATCAAGTAAAGTAATATCATAACAAAAATAAAGCTCCATAGAACAAAATCAAATCCACATTGAGTATGACTATTAAAAAAAAGTTACCCAAACAATCAAATACCCACTAATCAGAAAAAAATATCAAGTAAAGTAATATCATAACAAAAATAAAGCTCCATAGAACAAAATCAAATCCACTATGAATATGACTATTAAAAAAAGTTACCCAATCATCAAAATAAAAATTAATTACCTCCCAAAAATAAAATAAAACAAAAGCTTAAAAACTTACCGTATTCCGGTTATTAAATCCTCCACTATGTAACGGCGAACCCTCCTCTTCAAGCAGCAACGGGGAAATAACCGCCGAAAAAAATGGCCGCATATTTATAACACAAGCGCGGACGTCTGAGAAAACACCCCCTAAAAAAAAGCCCACCCGACGATAAAAAACTCAGATTTGTGTTTTCTCTGAATCTTTGAACACTAATATCTCTGTCAAATTGAGTTAAAATATACAAGTATTATATATAGATAGAATCGTCTTTTTGAGTAGAAAAACACACAGTGCATCAATTTCCAATTAAATGATAAACAAAAAAATTATCAACGAAACAATACAAGACAAACCTAAATAAACAACATACCCGACTAGGAAAAAATCAAATTATACGCTACCTTCCACAATTGCAACCAAATTTTTCCCTGTTATTACAACTCCAACATATACACTACCGATTTAAACTCAAATAATCACGAAACATATCAAAATTACCACACTATCCTCCACTTATAGTACATTCATAAGAAAAACATTACCAACCCAAATTAATAAACTTTTATGAAAACGAAAAACAATTACCAAACCCATCCAAGTCCCATATCAATTATTTTTAATTAATGACACATCATAAAAAAAGTTGAACACCATCATATATTCCGCTCCATTTAAAATAAACACCTGACCCAAGGTGAAATAAATTTGTCTATAAACAAATACCTAATATCTCATCTCCTAACAATAATTAAGCTACCCACAAAAACATTCAACTTACATACAGCTCAGTCTACTCTAATCTATCTCCAAATATCACTACCGCTACTATATTCCATTTGAGCTGTTCAAACCCGTACCAAAATACATAAGAATGTATAAACCGGAATAGACCGGTAGATGGCGCTGTTTTAAAAGTTCGGATAAAAAGAGAACCAGTCAACACATTTGAAACGTAACTTCGTATTCATTTCAAGATTTAAGAAACAAGCAGTGGCATCGGAAGCAAATAAAAAGTGAAGCTGATAAAATAATCCACAGAAATCTTAACAAAACCTAATCCCCAAAATCATGAAAATCCCAATCTGTCGTTCGCGTTCTCAATATTTCAATCTCTTCAAGATAAATATCAGATCAATTATGTATGCAAGTATTATGAACAAACACAATTGTATATATTTGATATATTAACACCATCAATAAGACAAATATGCAAATTATCCGAACTCAGCCTTTACAATTTCAATGCAACAAGCCAGAAACATACCAATGCTAAATTCAACAAACAAAATCAATTTATAAAATGCAGAACGCTTCACCATGTTTATGAAACATTGAACAAGACAAATGAAATGATTTTCCATTGTCCGTTAATTTGACATTCATCGATAAGATATATAAGAATATTGTGTTACTGATATGAAGTTAAGACCGCGATACATTATATAACGCAGTTTTTAACTCGACCAACGAAACTTTAAAAAAATATTAATCAACATCGCACATCTAACTCCATTTCTTTTAAAAAATAATATCGGAATTACCAGTTCTTCTATATATTCGGTTTATTATTACTGTTTCCATCCAATATTTCCTCAGACGGCCGTGTCATTTAGTCTCCGCCCATTTCAAATGTTCCGACTATAAAACCTGAAAGTATCGAAATTTGCACATTTCGACTCTTGCCAGATAATGTTTTGCAATTTTTTAACTAGACTAATTGATCAAAGAATTTATACACACATCTTAACAACTGGATGATACAAGTTTCAATTTTCAAACGAACTGATGATGACATTAATTCATATTCAGTCAGTGTTTATATAAACGCTACAATACACAGCCCCTCTTGACAATTTGCACAGCACGATACCGAGACAGGAAAAATAAGATGAAAGACATTGTGTGTACATGTTTATACACACACATCTTCAGATCTAAATGGTCGATCACTGAATATATAATATATACCGTTTATCATGTACACAGACTTTCTTGGCAGTACCAACCGCACATAAAAAACAATTAAGAAATAAGTCGTCACAAACAACACTTTCTAACATATAAAAGCTCCGAAATTCAACAATAATCCTAAATGTTGTATAAGCCCCCCCCCCCTCCCCCCCCCATCACTTTCTTTCCAATACCATCGACTACAAATACACAACCTTACAATAATCATTTATCAGTTCTAAAATAATCAAACATGAAAACAAATCTTCAAAATCGGAACAACTATACCAATAACAAGAATTTATTTAAAAATCCTTATATTCTTCATCTTTAAAATCGATTTTAAAAAATTTAATTATATTTTCATAATTTCAAACCCGGATCATAACTTTAAAACTATGCGTTACTAGTATTGGAACCCATGTATAAACTTTTACATGAACTATACCAAAAATGTTCAATACAAAAATGCACTTGATATAAGACAATGGACAAAACACTTAAAACATTCAAAACCACACAAATTATCCAACAAACAATCAACTCTTCCCTCTCTCCTCTCTATCTCTCGCTCTCTCTCTCTCACTCTCTCTCTATCTCTCTCTCTCTCTCTCTCTCTCTCTCTCTCTCTCTCTCTCTCTCTCTCTCTCTCTCTGTGTAATAAAATTGCACTCAATAAATACAAAGAAAAACTATTAACATCAAAAAATCTATACTATTGTCACTTTCCATTGCCGAGTGTATCAAAACCTGTTTAAATTTTATTCAAATACAAACCTCAAAAACATAAATAAAAATTATTACTTCTCTGCTTTAGCAATAAATTATGAACCGTACAGCTAATGTCACGAAAAAACACAGGGAAATATAGAAGCTCAAAGTAGGTGACAAAGCCGTAAAGGGGCTGACATGAGTTCACAGTAGCACACAGGTGCCCGTTTCACAAGCATACTTAGGACTAAGTTATCTTAGGAAAAAATTCCCTGAAGTACATTACTTATTCGTTACACAATTCTTGTCTTATCTTATGAAATTTCAAAGTTATGTCTTTACCTTAAGACAAATAAATCGACGTCAAATGTCTTAAAAACACACTCTATATTGCGACTGTTTATTTTTTATTGAATGAATTACATGCACATTGAAGTTGAACAAAAATACAGATGCACAAATCATTAGCACTTGTTCACTTTACTTCTTAACTTAGATTATAAACTATCAAAATATACATATATTTCTTCAATTAACATCTCTCGTGTAAACTTTTAATTTTAACACTTTTCTTTAAAAATCATCTGGTCGCACGCGCAGATGTGTAACGGGTAATGTTATAGCTGGTGAACTGATCATAATGAAATAAGTCATTCCCGAAAATCACTGATATCTCAAGCAGTTTGTTAAAAACAGGATTAAATACAAATAAAACTCAATATCAGAATGACTGGATGCATGATTTGTCCTATTCCTCCACCAAATAAAGCTTTCCCTTTACGACAAAAATTAGAGATCTTTTCTATGAGGTGGGGTGATGGGTTCTTTATTTCAATTTTTGTTGGCTGGGATAGGAATGACTAAAAAGAGGTTCAGGTATGTCAATGTTAAATCATCCACGGGATTGATGTTTCATTAACAAATTGTTGCCTTTCATCCTCGCTACCACTATCAGCCAAGATGCATTTATTTTCAATGTTTCCTTTTGTCAAAAGAAAACCATTCTTATATCAACCATTTCAAGAAAACCCGCATTAAAGATTTCAATACAGAAGCTATCCTAGAGAAAAGGTTACGTGTTTTGTAGCCGAGATCGCTTCCCTTATATAGAATTCCTGTAATGAATCATGAGTACGTGCTGTATATAACAATGCTTGCAACCATATGAAAATTTAATTCCCCATAAACATCTCATTGTTAAAAAATTCTGAAACGATTACACAAATTGTGTTCGACAAAAAGTTTTCCAGACCATTTTCTTCTTGTCCTTTTCTAGACACATCTTACAGGCTTTCAATCACAACACGTTTTTGTAACAAAAGCACAAATGAAAGTTTAGTCATCACATAGATTAAAACCAAATCATGTATATCTCCAACACGCAGCAACAACGGAAGACCTACTCGTGGCTTTGCCACGAGCTCTGCTCTAGTTTTTATATAATTTTTTTACATCCTTGATAATTCAATTTTTTATAAGTAAATTTTAAAAAAATTAGTTGCTGTGAGAAAAAGTGTGGGGGGGGGGGGGGGGCACCCACAAGCTTGAATTAATAATTGCCTGAGGATGCATCTTTAATGTGTCAACATTTATATTCATAATTGATGAAAACGTTATATGGGATGTAATAAGCACAATGAGCAAGAGTGTTCAATTAAAAGGGCATTTCACATTGCACGTGTGTAATCCTGATTTAAAAATAGATTGCCATATTTGAAAGGTCAAAAAAAAAAAAAGAGGGAGGTGTCATTGCAACAAGATGATACACATTGTCTAAGTAGTACAATGTAAGTAATAGTTGGTGTTGGATTATCATCATTAACAAAGAATGATCAGTTTGGATTAATTAAAACAAATATAAATTCATATAATTGGAATATTTACTGGAGGGGCTACGTACAAGTAATTCGCCGAAGTGGGGTACGTGTGACCCGATTTTCGATCAATTGGGCGATTTCATTCATCTGGAAAAGGGTTTCACTCGCGTGTACAAATGTAAATGTACATCTAACAATTGCTAGTCAATTAAGTGTGTATGTTAATTCGATAGATTTCTTCTAAAACATTCAATCCAAAGTATAATATATGTAGTTATTAGTTGACACCCTCTCAGTGGATCTATGCCGATGGATCTATCTGAGATCTCAGCTGTTGCGTAAATGGTAAAGAAAGACTTCGCGCCATAATACGTCTCATTCATAATTTTGGCTCGCCGATTAGTGGGCGAGTCCAAGTTAGGCCAGAGCACATGATGTGTAGATGGTCTTACCCACTCTATTTTTTTAACTGGTCATATAATAAATAGAGATGTCATGGATCTTTCACTTTTGTCGGAGCATGTAATAAATGGAACCAAAAAATAAAGTAATTCTAATTGAATTAAATTGAAGTTAAAATGTAAATACCCCCTCCCACCTACGGATTAGGATTTTCAAAATTCCCCATTTTTTAAATTCCTTGTCAAGATTTTTTTTTGATGAAGCTGCCCACCTAAACCCCCCCCCCCCCCCACACACACACACACTTTCAAATAACGATGCTACATGTACGTGTTTGAATATCCTTTCCTATATGGTTAGAAATAACAAAATGTCTTTGATTTTGCATCTAATATATAACAAATTCAATTTTCAATTTGGCTGTTTGAGATTATTCGATACATGTACATTCCTAAAATGATTTAAAATAATGAAATGATTTAATTTCCAGTGATATACAGGTACATGCACTCGATCGAAGAAAAAGATTGAAATTGCTTCTAAACTCTGCGCGTTCAATTTAATAATTTATGATCCGCAGCGAAAATTAAATTTCATTTCTTATAAGATAGCCTAATTGATACATGCATGCTTCCATTGAATAAATTTGGGTAGTCAGGCAAGCTTTTTGGAAAGCTATTGCTTGTATAATATTAAGGTCAAACGCGACCTTCATGTGTCTTCCATTTTTTCCTATCCCCACAATGTGAATTAAGATTTCCACTTTGTTATTTCATAATTAAATTTTTATGTAATATGATTTTTTTGGTTTGAATATAAAGTGTTCAAATTAAAATATATAGTATGACTTTACTTATAAGCATTCAAATGCATTTTGCGTGCTATTTTAAGGGAAGTTCGAAATATTCTAGCTCCAAAACGAGCCTGGTAATGTACTCTAATTTTTTTGGAATTAACAGGTTTAAATGTTAATAAATAAGGAATGAAATATCAAAGAAAATTATATAAAATTGAGGAACGTTTCGTCTGTCCTTAATTAAAATAATATAAATAGACATCATAAATCCCATATCAAACGACATATAACCACTTGAATCTGCGCGTCTTTTAATGAAATTATGAACAGCGGCAATTCTAAGTTAATGTTAGCTGCAAGTCTGTATAGCACTTGTATGCAAAATTTCGGATGGTACTTAATTTTTCCAGACGGAGAGCTACATATATGCAGCTAAGGTAACTAATAATGCTTCCGATGAAATACTTTGTTTAGTAATGCAAGGTTTTAAGAGAGCAATACTTATTTGTTTAAAAATAACACCCTAATACTTCGCATTTCATTCGCTGTTTGTAGAACAAGCAGAACCAGTATCAGTTCGATCCCTACCGTATGTACATTGTTCGAATTTAATAGCCCTTGCATTGGATTGCTTTGCATGTACAAAATATCTTTTAAAAATTCAACACTGAAAGTGTTTATCTATATGGCTATTAATCTATATGTACATGTACACATAGCGTACACATGTGATTCAAAATACCCCAAACGGAAAAATTCACTTATTGAGTCTACATTTTACAGAATTTGCAAAAAATACATTGCGGGTCTGAATGTTGGTTAATGTGTCAATCTATCAATATACAGTTTGTTAATTATTTTCGATTGCTAAGGCTACATCGTTTTTTATGAACATTGAACAACATTTTTTCCATGCCATTATTTCCACGGAAGATAGCGAATACAATTATAAAGCACAATTTATTTAATTATCTCTTTAATATTGTGTACTAGTATGTAATAAAATATTTATAAAGTGCTGCCGAAGGTTGTTTGGTATTTTCGTTTGTAGATGCATTGCAAGTAAAAAACGTGAAACGCGGGGCAAGTCATAATTAATATCCCTAATAACCGTTACTTAAAAATAGCGGCTTTGGATTCAAATATTATCGTATACGAATATTAAGTTCACTTTTTAAAATCATCTCCACGATGATAATATTATATCCATCGGAAATCAGTATTTTGTTTTGCTTTAAAAGAAATGTTCTATCGGGAGCAATCCCGCGTTCGTTTAAATTGCCAGCGTACATTTGTCATGTCAGTAATACACATTGTGCTTTATATGACGGCCGTGTATACGTACTGTAGAAAAGTTGAGTTTAATTACCATGCATTCGAACCATTTAATTAACACATCTCCCAGTACTGAAACAATTCAAAATGTCTCTGTTACAGTAACACAGCGGGGCGTTAAACATGTGTACGTCCAGCTCTACAAGCATATGCACTGTCGTCAAGGCGACGGCCTGAATACAGCTAGCGACTCTTCTATCGATCGGTTACCTGAGTCTCGTAATGCATCTAAATATAGAAAGGGGCACAGTTATGAAACAAACATCAAAAATAAGGTCAAAGACGTTCATCTTTATGAAATGAATATGTACATATGAATAAAAACATTTGGGAATTTTATGTAGAATTATTTTTGCGCGCTGCATGTATCAGTTAGTGCATTACAAAAAGCCCTTTCATAACCTCCTAAACGTGCGCACCCCCACAAAAATCGACCGAACTGACAACAATTGTTTCTGCAAATACTGGCTATAAATTACGAAAACATTAAATTGAATACCACGGAAGGATTCAAAATTAATTTCTTTACAACTTTGCTTCAATAATGCATTAGAAATTGTTATTCCTTTACAAGTTATTGACAAGAAACTTTTGACGCATCTAACTCCTTAATTATAGGGGCCAGCCCCTTTTTCTGTATACCGAATGAAAGGTCTTGGTAAGACCAAGATCTTTTAAAATACATGTTATAACAAATTTTTATCAGGTAGGAAACTAACACGGAAAATACGCGAATTTTTTTGAATTTTTTTCTTGCCTTTGTTTCAACATCTATACCACCCCTTTTATTTGCATTTAAATAATAAATAAAATATATCTCGCACAAATTCAATGTATTAGCTTTCAAACCAGCCCATCTTTGAGACTCTGCCAGTCATCGTTATAGCTAAACCCCCCTGGACAAAAGAAGTCGTTAAATTTTACTAAAAGGGGAATAACTCAAAACCGAATGGGGATTTTCCTCAACTAAAATATGCAACGACAACATCACGCGGCATGTTATCAGTCCTGAAAATTTCAAAACAATCGGTGAACAAACGAGCGAGATATTAAGGATCAAAGTTGGCGTCTAGAAGAAAAAAAAAATAATAAGAAATTTGAAAATTTTTCAGAATAATAGTAAGGTCTTCCGTTGGAAACGGAAGACCTTAATAAGAATTAGGTAAACATTTTATAAGTCGGAATAAATTCCTATACTTCCATTAACCAAATATCTTCATTGTGTTATTGAATCGTAGATTTCGGGCATTCAATCATGTTCTAGTTATCACTCAATTTTAAAATGGCTGATTGGTCAATTTGTATTGTTTTCAGCTGGACTTACATAGCAGGTCGTTATTTTTCATAAATTAGCCAGTAATTCTTTTTTTTTCTTTAAATATCCACATTTTCTGTTATATTGGATTGTAACAATGTATCTTGACAACGTAAAGAACAGCGATAATAACATGTAAGAATGACACGTTTTTCTAAAATTTCAGATGGGAAAAATAATTATACAGGACTTCTTCTGGGCTTTATATTAACAGTTTCTTACTCCACCAATCAAAATGAGGGTGTCGTCTGCTACAAAGACACAAACCATACAAGGTCAACTATATCTTTCTCATTCGATATAAGCTGCCCTGTGATTGGTCAATATGTCTCGTATTACAATGAAAGACTCCCGGACATTAGCTATCCAGCTGGTTACAGTCAATACGCCCAGTCAGCTCTCTGTGAAGTCGAAGTGTATGGTAATTATTGTTTGGATTTTTGTTTGTTGTAGCACCATTCACAATATTTATAGCCTTTTCGCACAAATGTGTGTTTCTATATACAAAACTAGCGATACTTTGCCTTCCTTTCTTTGTATCCAGGTTGTCCAATTCCTGGATTCGACGGTCCGCATTGTGCTGTCCCTTGCTTCTCTAGCTGCAAAAAACGTAAGATCTTTTAGGATTGGTCAATTTATTTCAAATAGTTTATAAACGTGTCCCAAGTAAAAGACATGCAGCTATTTTCTATACTAAATCATGCAATATTGTACTATATTTTTTCTACTTTAAACGTTAAAGTGAATTGAACGATTTGTAAACAAAATTGGGGTCAATAACTGATATCCTAGATGCATGTAAATAATATTAAACATGATATGTGATTAATAATCCTATACAGTCGTTTGTTTGCAGTAATTGTCATGTTTTTGTTGGCAAATTATTATGCTTTTCTTAAAAGTTATGAGTTTTGTATATTGAACGGATGCTCTTCGATTCCCACGAGACTCTAGTTCAATGCAATAATGCATCTTTGTTTTTATCGTTAGATCTAGAAAATCTAGCTCTCTGGAAACCAACATATCAGTCTTCCACGCGATCTGGCGCTTCCGGTTCAGAGAAGGCAGTTGATAACCGGAAATCTGATCGGACGTTTCGCGGTGGTCAATGTTCAGCAACTTTACCGGATACTAAAGCAATTTGGCGAGTTGATCTGAAAGATATATATCGGTTAGATCGCATTGTGATATATTTTAGGACAGAGAACAAGACATGGGGTAAGATGCGTTAGCGATCTTTTATCTCTTAAATTGTCTTATTCTGTTTATGTTGATCATCGGGACATCTAAAGTGAATTTAATAATGAGTTTGGCACGTCTTCTTACTCGCAAATGGTTGTTGTATAGAAACGACATAGAGTATTTTCTTTGTGTGTGTTTTTTTTTCTTCATAATGATTTGTTTTTTCTTAAATCTGCAATATCTGGTCATTATATTTCAAACTGTAATACCGTATGTGAGTTTGTCTTTTTTGCATTTAAAATTAATCTACTTTTTGAATGTAAATTCAAAGGTTGTATGCAGCGTAATCATTCTATACCGAAAATTAGCACCTCAAATGTTGTCAACGAATATCGTAATAGCTCCGACAGCGGCTTCTGAGCAATCGACCATTAGATGTTACGGTTTATATCACATCGTGTTACATGTACTCAACTGCAGCCGTTGATGTAACTAGCGGTTTTTTTTTATATATTAAAAAAAACAAAACGTAGATACATACAAGTTACATCGATAAATTAAAATGAGTAATTTCTACACCACATCATTAAGGAAAACTTTAAGGTTTAAAAATTCTAGGTAACTTTCAAACTATTGATAAATCATTTTTACAAAAACGTAAATGAGAATCATGGTAAACAACTTCTTGAATGACGATTTCAAGCTATTGATGAATCATTTTTCACAAAAATGTAAATGAAAATCACGGTAAACAACTTCTTGAATGACGATTGTTTGGGAATGCACAAGGAAAACACATAATAGGATTTCGTCTGCTAAACAAGTGTTATCGGTAAGGTGAATCAAGTCTCTTTTTTCGTTTTTGGAAAGAATCTAAACGTGTGCTTGTTTATTTTTTATTGTAATGCAGTTTCTCGATTAAATAATCAACTAAATCAATAAATTTATTTGAAAAAGCAAATACTTGCTCTTACGATAATTATTTTAATGAATGGACAACGTTCAAACGTCATAAATAGCGTAAAGCACCGAATATCAATATGCAATAGTCAGCATAACAAAAGAGATGTGTTGTGTTTGTACTATGCTAAATTAATAGGCAGGGTTTAATACATTAATTATGCACTCGCTTCCAGCTTGTTTACTATGTTTCAAGCCATGACTAGTATTTATATAATAGTGTTGAGTTGTGCATGTACTATGCCTAAATAATAGCCAGGGATTGATTCATGTTGCATGAGCCGGAGGCGAGTACACTATCAAACCCTGACTACTATTTAGGCATAGTACATGCACAACACAACACTATTGTTATTATTATGCCGAGTTTTGTATATACTGACGTGCTTTGCTTTAAGTAGCTGTGACGTTTGAGCGTTGTCTTGTCCCATAAAATAATCACCGGAAAAGCTAGCGTTTGTTCTTTCAAAGTAATCAATTGAATTCAAATTGATTGAAACTTTAATCAACAAGTTGTTGTACAATAAAAAATCAACAAATGTTCATGTTCTTTTCAAGAAACAAGGGACGTTTCACTTTACCGACAAGACTAGAAATGTTTAGCAGACGATTGAATTTTGTTCTTGTACATTCTTTATCAAGCGTCATTTAAAAAAAGTGTTTTTGTGATTCTCATGTAGAATTTCTTTCAAAATTGTTTAATCCATTTGTTCAAAAGTTTATCAAAACTTTAACTAATAAAATTATCGTCAATGATGAGGTGTTTTTGGAAAGATTTATAAATTTAATTGCTTGATGTCAATCGTATGTTTCTACGTTTTATTAGGTCACCTGAGTCACTCAGGTGACCTATTGCAATTGGTCTTCGTCCGTTGTCGTGCGTCGTGCGCCGTGCGTCGTGAGTTAACAATTTTACATTTTTAACTTCTTGAAAACTACCAGGCCAATCGATACTACTTTTAGTGTGAAGCATCTCTATGGTAAGAAAAATCTATATTGTGAAATTCATGGTTCTACCACCGATGGGGTGCCGTGGGCGGGGCCAAATAAGCAAAAAAAAAAGCCAAATTTTCAAAAATCTTCTTCTCTACTCCCACACATGCAGGGAATAAACAGGTTGCATATTTATGATGTCCATGAAGCCCTCTACCAAAATTGGGAAATTCATGGCCCCTGGTTCAGGGGTTCTGGCTCTAGGGTGGGGCCAATATGGCCATATAGTAAAAATGTATTAAATCTTAGAAAATCTTCTCTACTCCCATATATATTTGTTAAAAAGTAAATGCATGATTATAATGTCCATGAAGCCCTCTACCAAAAGTGTGAAATTCATGACCCCTGGGTCAGGGGTTCAGGCTTTAGGGTGGCGCCAAATATGGCCATATATAGTTAAAATGTATTAAATCTTAGAAAATCTTCTTCTCTACTCCCATATATATTTGTTAAGAACTAAATGCATGATTATAATGTCCACGAGGCCCTCTGCCAAAATAGTGAAATTCATGACTCCTGTATCAGGGGTTCAGGCTCTAGGGTGGGACCAATATGACAATATAGTAAAAATGCATAAAATCTTAGAAAATCTTCTTCTCTACTCCCATGAATATTTATTAAAAACTAAATGCATGATTATGATGTCCATGAAGCCCTCCACCTAAACTGTTAAATTCATGACCCCTGTGTTCAGGCTCTAGGGTGGGGCCAATATGGCCATATAGTAAAAATGTATTAAATCTTAATTTGTTTTTTCTTTACTCCAACACATATGGGAAAAAACTGAATAGATGGTTATGATGTCCATGAAGGCCTAAATTGTGAAATTCATGGCCCCTTGGTCAGGGGTTCAGGACATGGGGGGGGGGGGGGGGCAATATAGTGTTAATGCATATAATGTTTAAAAATCCTCTTCTCTATTCTCACACATCTGTATGAAAAACTGACTTCATAATTATGTTTACCATCGTCGGTGACCCACGTGTGATTCACATCGATTCTCTCCATCATCACCCGTGGGTCACTAATGAAATTTTGATTTTCATGTCCCCTGGAGTATGGGTTTTGACTCTAGGGCAGGGCCAAACTGGATGTATAGGTCTTAATGCATATAATGTTTAAACATTATCTTCTTTACTCCCACACACCTAAAAGGAAAACTGAATTCATGATTCTGTAGACCAGAAGTTTTTCACCAAAATTATAGGTTTCATAGTTCTTTTTGAAAGATTTCAGGCAGGGAGGAGATCGTTATTACAGATTTATAATTGTTCTACTGCAGAATGAAAACTAATTAAATGCATATATGAGACTCGACAAGTTTGTGTATGGGTTATATGCTTCTCAGGTGACCGTTAAGGCCAATTTGCCTCTTTTATATTTAAATACCGTCAGACATATCATCGGCTGCTGTAGTGTAACGATAACGCGTTGGGCTTCAAGACGTAATGCTTTTAGTAGCACGAGTCCGAAACCCGCTGTCGGCGCTTGCAATATTTTCGTTGTAAACATTTGCCATGCTCTATTTCGGCATAGTATGCTTACGCTATATAAACCCATTGTATACTATGCGAAAATAGATGAGTATTAAATATATAGAGACAAACTGACAAGAGGCATAATAATTCGGCATAGTAGATGCACAACTCAAATCTATGATAATAAGAATATGAACTGTAGAACAAAAACCAAAAAATACATTACATGTTACCGGTAAACACTGTAATAATAAATGTACTAATATTTCTATGCACATCTTTTATGACAACTTTGAATAACGTTGTGCAGATGAACACAACCCTCATAGAGCTGTGCCCCTTGGGTTCTACCTCTACATCTCTAACACAACCGATATAACGACCGCTGTCCGATGTTATCACGCTAATTATTACACAATCTACGATCTTCCGGATGTTATGCACATTCTCTGCGCATTGTCCGGACGTTACATCATATACTACAACGAACGGAAAGAAGGATATGTCTATCCTGCAAACTATTCCCAGTATGCATTTGCTGATTTGTGTGAAGTGGAAGTCTATGGTATGTTTTTGTTGCATCTGGATTTAGGAAGAGAATTTGAAGATAGTACGATTCAAGGTTTTATTCAGGTTTTCCGATCCGATTCTCAGCCTCAAAGTTTGTTGTTTTTTTTATCGGGGGGGGGGGGGGGGGAGTATATATCTTGTGTTTTTCATGATAAAAGTCTCATGTTTCTTTTAAACGTTTTACAAGAGATG
Organism: Magallana gigas; assembly: GCF_963853765.1. Lineage (NCBI taxonomy): Eukaryota > Metazoa > Mollusca > Bivalvia > Ostreida > Ostreidae > Magallana > Magallana gigas. The sequence continues at coordinate 65,840,011 of NC_088853.1, read as the reverse complement.
AAATAAAATAAAAGTTTTAGATTGTATCAATTCATTTCACAAAGTTATTGCATGGATATAATATAAACGAGTTTTAAAAAAAAGCGCCGGTGCACCCGTTGCTCGAATTCTTTATCATCATGTCAAGTAGTTCTCCGTGAATCCACTACGCCTAGCACGTAGTTGTGTACCTGATGGTAATACAAACACTAGAATACTACTACATGTAGTAATTAAAATTGTTCGTATAAAAGATTTATGGTACGGATACAAGAAATCCGGATAATTTAGAGTTATCGAACCTTGCTGAGGATCGGAGATCGTTAAGGGTATAGACTGTTGATGTCTTCATGATAAAGCCCCTGCTCTTTGTTAATTCTTCCATTGTTTTGTTAGCCGATGTTTACCGATGTTAAATACCGTGCTTGCATAGCTTACCGTAATAAGCCTGACCAGAAACAAAGTGAAATATAGTCAACATTAGCTTTAAGAATAAAAAAACTGATGTTCAATAATAAGTTCCCGGCGGTGGAATTATGAATAGGCCCCTTTGATTCATTGATGAAACAAAAACTGTGTAAAAAAATATATCGGATAAACTCCGGAAATCAATAGACTACATTGTGTTTGAATGCCCTGTCTTTGATTCTCAAACAATTTGTTTGTAATGATTTTGGTGATAAACAACAAATCAAATTCGGGCTTTTTAAAAGTTGTTCAACCGATAAAAATACTTGTACTAGACCTATTTTAAAGGAAAGTAAACCAATAAATATCCCCAAGTATCCTTCTTATATGACGAGGGTCTTGAATCAGATAGGAAGAATGTAGTTTCAGCAATACTTTATGTATAGTTTAAGGAACACTTTAAGACGTTTTTAAAGTTTTTTGATGAATTAATATTTAATTTTGAGGACCTGTAATTTATCACTGAACGGAAATTTGATTAAAACGTAAGTGAGATTAAACCTTCGAGAAAAAAGTGAGAATTTATTGAACAAAATACAGTATATGTTGGTTTAATGTATTTCATCGCAGGCTGTCCTGCCCCTGTAGAAGATGGACCAAGGTGTACTCGTCCCTGCCCAACTAACTGTGAACAGTGTTACCCACATACTGGGGTCTGTCAAAAATGCAAACATGGCTACCAAGGGACTGAATGTGAACCTGGTAAGAGCAGACTTCAGTTTACTGATATTCATATATTGATATTGGCTAGACAATTCATGTTTCAAAATCATAATTATGATTGTTCGATAACACAGGGTCCCTAGTCTAGATGAATATGCTTAGCGTATTTCAGTTTATCGATAGTTATTTTTTTTGTATAATGTGTAGATAATTTAGAGTTCAATCTTTTTTTTTAAAAATAGGTTCGATAATTAAACTTCTTTCATGGTAGTCTTTTGTTTATACTAGTAACAATTGAAGGGACTCATCATTAGGTTGTCAGAAAACGAAAAATGTGAACTTTGCCTATCTTTACAAAAGTAGGACTATCGGAATATTGAAAACAAAATACCTTAGAAAGTGAAGTATGCCTGATTGTAAAACTTGGATGAAAACGTACGAAAACTAAGTAAAGAATATATTTATTTGCTTTGATTGAGTTGATTAAAACACTATGTTATGATAATAGATGCTACAATATTGAAACCAATTATATGAATTGTTTTGAGTTTATTGTATCGAATCGAAAATTTTTACTATATATCGATGTATATTGAAGTTACTGCAGTTTACTTACTATATTTGTTTTCTATAAAAGTTGTTTGCAGTGCCTCTGCCTCCATAAGTATTTCACCAAACAGTACAATTAATAGTCCTGACTACAATGCTATATATTCGGCGGACGGACTCACGCTTCCTTCCAATGGACGACTCCGGGTGGTGTATATCTACATTGCGTTGCCAAAGCTGACATCCGACCTAGCTTACTTGCATATATCTATTGTTAAAGCTGAACATTTCAATGTATTGTTTCTCTCAGACAAAATGGAAAAGACTGAGGTATGATTTAAAGCTTACATAAATACTTTACTAAAGAACACAGTGATCGCTTTTTGTTTCTGTTTGTCGGAGATTGGTATTGATTCCCTGTTTGTTTTTTCTTTGTTTTGTTTTTCTTTAAATTCCACATTATATTTGTTTATTTGTTTCGTGTATGAAGGCGTCAAACACACGATAAACGCTAAAATGCTTGTCTGTTATACAAAATATATGTAAATATGCATTTCTGTTTATAATCTAAAACAGCCAGTCATTTAGTAATTAAATTATTTTAGAATTAAAAAATTTTCTTATCACTTAATCAGTAAAATGTCAGTTTAAAATGTAACAATAAAATAAGAATGCTATTTAGATACTTTTAATATTTTGGACAATAATATTTCAGTATAGAAGAACGAGTATTCAAACTGTTCAGAATAATTTTCCATTTAGATATTATAAAACAAAGTAACCGTCTCTTTCTTTCTAGCGTTGTGTGTATTGTAGGAACAGTATTGGACAATGTATCCCGCATCAAAATGCAAATGAAATACACTATAATACCTTTTTAATTTTGTACATTTTATTCAAACATATTCTCTCTCTATTGATTTGCTACTATTAATTCCATTCCTTACATATTATTTTGTCGTTATCTATTGTGATTTAAGACATTTCTATTTGCAAAGAACGCGTAACTTTGAGTTTTGTAATTTATAGCATAACATTTGCCACTCAGATATATACATAGGTTCATTCTTAATTAAAATATGTAATTTGTTGATGTTTTATAAGTTGTCAATGGCTTATGGAAATAAGATAGATAAATCAATCGTATTACATAGGCAGAATCTGAATGTCCTGTTTCTTATTTTGCAGTATGATCAAGATGTTGTGGGCCCTTTTCATGGTCGCATATATGCACGTACCAACTATGGCTCTGTAACCCAAGCTATCCGTATTAAAGTACGATATAGGAATTCGGTTACCATATCCAATCTCAAACTTCCTCTGAAGACGTGCAGAAATGTTACAGTAAGACAACCAGACATCTTATTAACTGAACTTTAAAAAAATATGTCACAATGAAAAATTATGACAGAAAAACGAAATGTTTAAGTAGTAAAGGAGACGTATAATGTACCTTTGATTTGAATTATTAAACAAATAAATACGTCTCAGACAAAACATCTAGTCAAATACAGAGAGAGACACAGAGAGAGAGAGAGAGAGGGAGAGAGAGAGAGAGAGAGAGAGAGAGAGAGAGAGAGAGAGAGAATGTTTAAATAAATGTAATAATTATTTCACTTTGTTTACAGACGCACACATAAACCAGGTGGGAAGACCGGAGAAAAACAAATAACTAACATAATATGTTTAATGCGTTTACAGATTTACAACAAATTTGTATAAATGTATCTATTAAGCTATTTTTGTTCTTTTACGTTTCTGATATACAATCTGCCCGACATGAATTCTATACAAAGTCTTCATTGTGTGTACATTTTTATCATTTTAAATGTTTGTACATTTTTTTTTATTTCTACAGTAATATAAGTGCCTAACTTTACTCTTAAACTTAAACGTTTAAGAGCTTAATGAACTTGTATGAATATTCTATAAAACTTATCATCTTATTGGTCTAGAACGTCATCTGACATGGTAAACAAAAATTGGTTTTCCCGGGACATAATTACCAAACTCAACCTTTTTGGAAACGTTGGGATTTTTTACATTCGATTTGTATGAGAAGCTGAATTAAAAACATCATTAAAAGATTATTTGAAGATTCTCATATTTTTTATCTTACAACACACATCACAATATCAATTAAGTTTTTATTTCATAATCGTCTTGGAGATATGACGATTAATTGCCAAATAAAAATCAGATTGTCCATTGGCAATACCCAAAATATAATTTTTCTTTGGTAAAAAAGAAAGATGTAAATATTCTTATCAGAATTATTGTACTTTCTTATCAAAATTGTTGAAAGGATCTTATGGAATGACGATATTTCTGCCTTTGGTCGTGGGGTATCTTGATATTCTTTAAACTATTTATAGATTTCTGGGTTTGCACACGTTATATTTTTTGCTATTCAGAAGGTTTACGGACACTCTACTTGATGTCATTTTTAATGAATAAATAACAATTGCTAATCAACAAATAATAATAAGGTCATTTAAAGGAAACTTCAGAATATTTACAGTACATGTCATACTCCGATATAAAAAAGAATTATTTCTTTAATAAACGTTTAAAAATATATAAAAGAAGAAAGTATTCAATTACAAATCATAAAACAAAAATAAGCAAAACAAATACATTGTGTACGTCTGACTATCTGAATAAACTTGATTCATTTTTTTTTGCAGTATTGATTAAGATGGATGGATAGTAGTGGTCATTTCTTTATTAGATTGATCTCCTTTCAAAAAGAGCTTTATATGAAATAAAATATTAACATATTCAAATTTAAGAGCATAAAAATGTGGAATATTTCTTTATTGAACAACTGTTTTGGCTTTAAAAATCATAATTTGAAGTAGATCCAGTCTTTGTTGACCTCCCTGCCTTACTCACAGTACACTGTCCGTTATTATTCACAGTACACTGTCCATTATTATTCACAGTGCACTGTCCGTTATTATTCACAGTACAATGTCCGTTATTATTCATTAACTGAGTTAAAACGTTGGTTTTTGTTTCTTATTTGTAATGGAATTGAACGAAAATTGCTCTGATAAAAGGCCACGGTATGTTTACAAATTAAGCGCGCTTGTAAAAACACGTGTAAAAACAAAACAATTGTTTCACAGATATAAAGCATTAGATATTTGTCTATCGCCTGTCGGCAAATGGCAATAGCAGTATACGGAGACTTATAAGGATTTGCGCTCAATTCTTCTTTTCATTCTAAATGTCTTCAATTATTATGATTAATGTTAGGAATCGTTCGCTGCAAGTGAACTACAGGGGTTAAAATTCTTTGTTTAGTAAACAAAGCTCGAGACCTGTTATAGTTTACATATGCTTTGTATTGATATCACTTACAGTCTAATATTGGTTTTTATTGCTGATCGAATTATTCAATTATGAACACCTGTCTGCCAAAGTTGTATTGTTAAGGATTTTGTAATTTATGTACATTATTTGTAAACAAATAAAGAACTCGAGCTTTAATTGCATTTCAATAACTTCTTTTCTCAATACCTGGATTCTAATTTTACTTTTAACATTAAAATTTGATAATTCATTCAGATTAAAATCTGTTTATACAAAAAACTAATTATCTTTAATCAAGTAAAGTTCGATTGATGCTAACGGAAAATGGAACTAATTTAAACACCATCTTTGATATAAAGAAAATCAAATTCTTTTCTAGCATACATTATTTTCCATCCAATCGCGTTTTGTTTTTTCTATGTGTCATAATGTACAGTATGTTAACACTTATTGTCAAATCTGTTGGTGATGTGACGTCAGTTCGTGCAAACGATATAATGAAAACTTTTGTATAAAAGGAGAAATACGCTGGACATTGGAGATGTTAGAAAAGAAAACACTTCTGAAAGTGGCCTTCTGTAAAGGTGTTAGTTAGCTTCTTAAACATTTTAATATCCTGAAGGTTAGAGGACACCGTACTTAAAATCATTTCTAATCAATAAGTAGCAAAAGCTAAATGACAAAAAATAAGACATTTACAAAACCTGTTTTAAAGTTATAACAGTCAAATGTTGATAGTTTAAACATATTTGTTTATAACCGATGTAATCTGCGTAAAATTACAAAGCACGGAACATAATAAGAAAACCAAACAGACGTTGTTGTCCAAAACAAAGAATGATCGGAATGTAATGACATTGGCCAGCATACCAGTAAGGATATTCCTCTTAAATATACGTTATCATAAACGAATTTAGATATCCTTGTCAAATGTTGATAACTTGTGCATGATGTAAAAAGTTATATTGGTCTTCTGTCAAAGGAAACTATTTACGTATAATGCAATGTCCTGTATCATTGCAATATTAGTCACTGCTACAATTGACTGTATAAGTCAATGCGCACTTTATTATTGTTCATTCCTTTAGAATCTGTGTCACTAAAATAAAGTTAATCAAATTTTTTTTGGTGTTTTTTTTCAATCATTATTTCATTAAATAACTGTAATGTTGTATGCTTATTTATTTAGCAGAACTTGCTGATTTATCATGGAGCATACAAAATATATAATGTCTTCATTGTTGATTCAGAGTTCCTTGTGCATACTGAATCTGAAAGAAAAAAGTAAAGTTTTAAACTATGTGCAAAACTATTTTCATTGCTTTATAACTTACTCCTGCTTATTTAAGCTTTTTCAAAACGTTATAATTCGATATTGAATATCCTCTTGAAATCTGCTTTAGTCTTCCTTAAAATAGATTTCTTTGTTGTTTTAGATAACAAATATACAATTATATTTTATAACCAAAATAAAGGATTTTCTATCATCTGTATAAAAAATGAAATAAACATTGCAATGTATAATAACGAAGTTGGTGGACACGAAAATCAAAAAAAAAAACTTACTAATTATTGATATGCTTAAAGCATTTCCTCAAGGGAAGTCTCATGTTAGAAATAGTGAATGGGTATGTATAGTGGACAACTATAACGACGTGAGACACTTGGGCAATGACGCTGTTTGCCATTGAAACTTTCCAACGTTCAAGATCCTTAGAGTGGTCGTTATACTGTAACGTCAATATGTTAAAAAAACAAATATTGTAAACGTTTTATATTTGGTGGAAATTAGTTTTTTAACAAGTCGGCGTGAATTTGAGTTAGTGTATTCTTAAATATGAATCGTACTATCCCTAAACATATGTGCATGGCATTTAACTGTACTTAATTTCGCGGAAGCAGAACACAGTAAAATTTCACTGTTCAATCTGACGATACAATAAGCAGTATGATGTTTTCTTTTACCAAAGAAACCTGTCTTCTTTATCGTTATCTATTCTCAAAATTATGTAAAGTACATCAAATGTTGTTAAAAACTAGTCTAGCTGAGTATATTTTTGATTTACATGTACCAGTATTTCGTATCATATTGATGACGTCACAAGCATCTTATCCAATACAAATTCCTCAGATTTACAAAAGTGTAAAACAAAAAAAAGGACAAAAATGTAACACTTCCCCGAGTATTACGAAAGAAAAATCTTCAAATATCAAAAGCAAATGACATATAGCACTAAGAATGTTCGTACTATAAACATTTGACTTGTTGTTACTTAATATTACGGGGCATGTTTAATAAAACAGCAAAATTTGAGAGAGTTTGTGATAAATGATGATATTTTTTATTTATAGGGATTAATAATTTCATTCTAAAAGTGTATATTTTAAACAAGAACTAATTGTCGATAAAAAAAAAAGTGTATCATAGATAAAATGATTTCAGAGCAGTTTTACTCATTTGATTTTTTGTTAAGGCAAAATAGTAGTATATGTTTTACTTTCAAGTGATGCAATGGAAGGAAAGTTTAACAGAAAGACTTTATTCACAAGTAAAAGTATAGTTATTTTTAAAGAACACATTCACTTCATATTAATATTTAGAATTGTTTTCATAAAAAAATAAACAATTGTTAAAAAGGAAATTCAAATTGACGATCATTAACCTTGGAGTTACCTTAACCTACAGTCTTAATTATCAACTTAAAGAAACGGATTCTACTTATCTTTAAAGTTTTAAAATCAACCACCCATAAAAATAATTTACGTAAAGTTTGATTTAATTTTACTCATTGGTTTTGGGGATAAAAAAAATGTACCCAAAAATAAAATGTAACAGACAGACAGACGGACAAACACAAACTGTCAATTGCGAAAAAAAGAAAAAAAATATTATTAAAAAAGCTCTCTTTATAGTTTATTAATGTGAATTAAAAGGTGAACAATCTTATCTAATGTCTTCACATTAATCCTATATGTATCATTCTATTTAAAAAAAATGAATTAAAATCGCCATACGTTTTGACAGACACTTCATAACACGAGATAAGAATAGCTGTTTTTTTTTTATTTTTAACGATTTAAAAGAGGATCCACTAGAAAAAGAATATTTACTCACCAGTTTGATTTCATGAGCTTCTGTACTAAACAAAACCACAGTGACGTTGTGTGTCTTATTTATTTCAAACGATATGTTAGCAAGGTTTGTAGACATTCCCGATAAATACAGATTGATATATACGAGACCATCTTCGTCTGCTTCTGAAAAAGATAATCCGTTTCTCGAAATCATGGCATCATATATCGATGCATTAAAGGTACTTGAGGGTAAAATGGTGGTTCTAGCCAGGGCATGGCAAACTAAAAAATAAAATAATATAATAGTAACATTAAAGTAAAGAGAGCACTTATAAACCATTAAAATAGTTGTAAACTGTTTACAATTTTTTTTATTTGCGAGCGAGACACTTTAGCGATTTTCGTGATTACATCGTCGTCGCGAATATTCCCCGCCGCGACTCAGCCCTTGTCGTATAGTTGTAATAAAAACACAAGTCTTTAATGTATGTAAGTTTTATTCCCAAAAATAAGTCATCGCAAATCAGTCTCCAGTAAATCGCTAATCAGTCTCCAGTAAATCGCTAATCAGTCTCCAGTAAATCGCTAATCAGTCTCCAGTAAATCGCTAATCAGTCTCCAGTAAATCGCTAATCAGTCTCCAGTAAATCGCTAATCAGTCTCCAGTAAATCGCTAATCAATCTCCAGTAAATCACTAATCAGTCTCCAGTAAATCAGTCTCCAGTAAATCGCTAATCAGTCTCTAGTAAATCGCAAATCAGTCTCCAGTAAATCGCTAATCAGTCTCCAGTAAATCGCTAATCAATCTCCAGTAAATCACTAATCAGTCTCCAGTAAATCAGTCTCCAGTAAATCGCTAATCAGTCTCCAGTAAATCAGTCTCCAGTAAATCGCTAATCAGTCTCCAGTAAATCGCTAATCAGTCTCCAGTAAATCGCTAATCAGTCTCCAGTAAATCGCTAATCAGTCTCCAGTAAATCGCTAATCAGTCTCCAGTAAATCGCTAATCAGTCTCCAGTAAATCGCTAATCAGTCTCCAGTAAATCGCTAATCAGTCTCCAGTAAATCGCTAATCAGTCTCCAGTAAATCGCTAATCAGTCTCCAGTAAATCGCTAATCAGTCTCCAGTAAATCGCTAATCAGTCTCCAGTAAATCGCTAATCAGTCTCCAGTAAATCGCTAATCAGTCGCCAGTAAATCGCTAATCAGTCTCCAGTAAATCGCTAATCAGTCTCCAGTAAATCGCTAATCAGTCTCCAGTAAATCGCTAAATAATGTCGTCGCGAATAAAAATTGTCTACTACTTTATGTCTTTAAAATAATATTTCTGATTAAATAGTAAATACGGTGCATGACAATATCCAAACTACATTATATTCACATCTAAATAGCTAAATAGTTATTAGGAAACATTTTGATCATTAGGTATACCATTGAAGGAGTCAGCAAGATTCCAATTCTTCAAGAAAAAAATCTTTCTACGCTTCGGGAAATAAGTTTGCCTTGGGAGTAATGGAACCTTGCTGTCTATCTTAATATAATATTTTTACTGTTTTATTTTACCGTCACAAGTATTCATTCAGAAAAAAAAAGTTCAGTTCAGTATAATGCTTCCTATAGCTCACAAGGTAACATGTCAAAGTCAATAAAATCAGATATCACGTCGATTTGTGACGTAGGCAAGTTATAAAGATGAATAAATATAGTTAATCCAAAAACAATGATAATCGTTGCAACGATAATCAAATCATATGGTTATGCACATTAATGATTTATTTCAGAATAATACTAAACTTTCCCCTTGGTTATTAGAAATAACTAAGTGATCCAAATAGGTTTGTATTAGCTCATCGAACTAATGTGCCTATTTCTAGAATTTGGTCTACATTAAAGGTATTCAGTTTGTTTACAACAAGTGTTAAGCTATCAGCCAAAAATATCAAAATACTCTAATAAAATGAAAAAAGAAAATATTTTTACTTTTTACAAATTTTGTCGTCTTGATATCGCCATAAATTTAAAAAAAATCGCACTTTTTTCTCTCAAAACGTACAAAATAATTATCGTTTAATCAGAAGAAACTGTTTCAACACTAAATGTTTCTAATCTTATGGAAAAGGTGTTTTACAATTGCAGTTGGTATCCCAATCATTCTTTCCCTGTTAAAATGGATAGTAAATGATATATATATATATATATATATATATATATATATATATATATATATATATATATATATATATATATATATATATATATATATTATACAGTAATAGAAAGAGGTGAAAGTGATACTCACCTATATCACAATCGACGCCATCGAATCCAGGTTTACATTTAGAACAAAGCCCTGTACGAAAGTGACATTTTTCACAGTTTGAGGGACATGGTTTTGTGCATTGTGGGACATATGCAACGGGACTAGGGCAACCTAAAAGAAACGCCCAACATTAGAGAATTAATACAAATGCATAAAAGGAACACAGTTCATGGGATACAAACCTTTCAAAAGACATACCAAAAACCTGTACTTCGCAAAAGTCCGCCTGAGCCTTAGTAGAATAACCCGGGGGATATTTAACTCCAGGGAGACGCTCGTTGTAGTATATGACAAACTGTCCAGAGTAAGGACATTTAACTTTTAACAATTTTGGAATGGTTTGTTTCGTGAATGTTGTATCGTGATGACAAAGAATTCCATCTTCAAGATTAGTTGTGTTTGAGATATACAGGTAAAATCCAAGGTATACGGCCGTGAATCCATTGTCGGGTCCTTAAAAAAATAAAACAAGTCTTAAATTAGAAATAAACATGAACAGGGGATTTACCATTATACCAAAAGGAAACAAATACAATATTTTTTAACAAATTATGTGCACAGTTCTGTTTTCAATTTTAAGTGAAAACAAACTTTAAAGTATTTGTTTCTGATTAATTAATTTAATATTTGTTAAAAAATAGAAAGGAGCAAATGGGAAAAATGTATGAAAACATATCTGACTACCCCAGGGCAAGTTATCAGTCCGGAACATGAAAACTACGTGGTCAATCGCGCAAACTCTCCCCAAGTTCACCCGCCATGTTGCTTTTGTTGACGGTATTGTCAATGAACACTGTTTGCCATCCCACTTTAATGATTCAAAATGACCGTCAACAGCCTTATCACTTGTCCCGTCTGAAAATGTCGAGGACTGCCATGTTTCTTTTCCAAAGCTTAAATTTTCCAAATCTACAAAGCTCAACAATCTATACCACTATATTAAAATAATAGACTCGATTTTTTGGGCTTTAATACCGAGAAATCGGATATTATGTACTGTCTTTTGTTTTATATATTTTTAAAATCATTGTTACTTGAAGATTATCATTTTTTTTTCTCAATTAAGCTTCGCTAATTTATAATAAAAAAAAATTCCTTTAAAAAATCCGGAAATCATCTGCAGTTTTCGGATTTTACAATATTGTGCATGCGCTTTACATTCACGCTAAATCACTGGAGGTCCTTCGTTTAAATTTCCAAATCATCACATTTGTATGGATAAACTCAGAAACGATATGACAAATACGAGTAAATCTTTTATTGAAGGAAATTTAGGAGATAACTCTACCTCAGTGCATTTTTTATGAAAAATTCCGAGAGCTCCGAATGTAAACATGGTGTGTAAATTCAAAGCGAGGAAAAAAGTTGGTTAGAAGTGTTAAATTCTTCATAAGTATGAAATAAATTTTGAGATGAAAGATATTTACAGCCTCAAAATGGTATATTTGTGAATAATTTGACTGTTATTTACAATGCAGCTTCATTAATTTTCTCCAAAGTCGTTTCGGAGCTATTCTATAATTTTTTGCTTCATAACGGATAACGAGGCGTTTTAACTGTGGTTAAGGCCCGTCCCGAGATTTTTCAGTTAGATTTTTCTAACTAAGCAGAGTGTAGTGAAAATTAAAGCATTATAGTAGGCTTAAAGCTTGGTTATGAAATTCTCAACAGTACGGTGTGTCAATGTATCAATTTCGTAAATGTCCGATATCATATGTTATATGTCAACCCGTGCACGCGCGGGACAAAGTCTAGTATTAGTATTATGACTTTTCATTCTAACAAGGTAACAGAATTAGCTGTTAGGTATCCAAATATATGTGAACCAAAAAAGTTCAAACACTTGTAAAGAGTACATGTATGAAATGAAATGTTATTTTGTTTGATGAACGGCAAATCAATATTGTAATTTGAGTGAGTGGGCTGAAGTATTGTGTAACAAGTCTTTTTGAATCAAAACTCTCACTATACATACGCTCTTGTAAGAGGTAATGTCAGGTGCCATGGAGAAGTAAACATCCGGTACTGACCGGTAACAACCGCCGTGTGCTCTTTGTCGTATTTAGAAAATCTGTAGACGACTTTGTAATTTTTTCGCTATTACAGTAGCAAAAAGTTGTACATACAATTCAATTATGTGAGAAAGTTATATACTTTTGTCTTCTTACAACATAAACTTCGGTGTTCTTTCATAGTTGAAATATTCAAATTACATAAATGAATTTGATTTCCTTATGGGCATATTACAAAAATGCATAATATTATTATTTATAAAAGGTTTGTCTACCGAATAGTTGTGTTTAATTCATATCCTGATGTTACGTATCGACTGAAAACAAAGCAAACATTAGAAATATTAGGTAACAAAATACAGGGTTTTATTTTCCTGTATTTCTTTTTTTTTTTCTTTTTATTATTATTTTTTTTTTTGTTAGCCAAAACATAATAATCTATATATAAATATAATATATATATATATATATATATATATATATATATATATATATATATATATATATATATATATATATATATATATACATATATGATGTAGTCATAGCCGCCTTCAGGGGCGAATTTTGATATGAGGCGAAATTACGTAGTCTTTCTTCATGTCTTGTTAAAGCGTTCACAAAATCTGATGTAAAATCGGACCAAGCAATGAATATGAAAAACGAGTGTCAGCATTCAACTTAGCGCGGGAATTTGTTTCATGACAAGGTCGTTGTATCGACGGTTAAACTGACGGAACAGGGAATTCAATTTAGACTGTTGTTAATCTTCAGTATTTTCAATTTCAGTAACTTTTCAGTCCCATTTCAGTTGACTGAATGGCACAGTTTCATCATGTGTTTAACGTTTTCGCTTCTCTATATGTGTATATAAAGAAGCATTCTTGCAAATGTAATTATTGATACTTAAGTATATATATTCAACCGTCCTTTAAAGTATTATAAGGGTACACATTAAATGCATATCCATATTTATTCTAGATAGCAATGGACAGTTATAACAGATACAAAAGACCATTAAAGATTTGCAAAATTTTTCGTTCCTTTTATTTCTATTTAATTTTTTGAGATAAATTAAGGTCAAGATCTAGTAAATGAATCTAGAGTGTCCTTTTGATGAAAAAACCATTATGACGTCATACTTTGCATCATCAAAAAAATTTATTACTATTATATAATATTATAAATCTGTAGGCACCTTTCATTTACTAGATCTTAACGTTACGGAGCTTTCTGAATCAAGGCATAAACTGTAAAGTGAAAAAAATACCAGCAAATAAATTGTTTGTGTTAAGGTATTTCGCAAAATATTAACTAACAATGATGTTAAGAAGTCACGGTTGTGAATCACGTAAAATGATTTTGCATCCGTCTGGGAATGTCGTTAATTCATATCTTATTCATTAAACTTTTCATACTAATGATTTTTGTATACACAAATATATATCGAATATTAGACTTAAAAAATGTAATACTGTACCAGACTTTGAGTAATGATAAGGTAATTTGCCGCTGATTTCAGAAACTATTTCAACGAGAAGTATACACCTATAAATATATCACTTTATATTCTGATTTACCCAGATACAGCTTAAAAATGCATTACTTTATGGGAAACAATAGTTATAAAAGTTTCAAACTTATACTTTGTTTGACCAGAGCAAGAATGGATTGACTTTTTGAGAATTAAACAAAGTTGGAAAAGGTCAGAATGATAATTTTAATCCACCAACCATTTTCGTGCTTTATATTTCAAAATTCATGTCTATCATGTTGAATTGTACTTGGTTTTTCAAATCAGATGGAATTCTAAATTCCAAAAACATTTACTGCAAAATCATGAAAATTCGTCGGGGCGAATAATTTGTGGATTACTTTTGTTATTTGTTTGTTCGGACGTAAATTCTTGTACTTTCTTACACCTACAAAGGAATACAAACTTCCTAGTAACCCATTATTTTTATTTGAGGAGTATGTCAATTAGTGTATGAGAGGTACCCAAGAATTCCACAGAAGTTGAGCCACCTTAAAAACCAATGATTTCACTGTATCATAGCAAATACTTAATTGTCGTTGCAGTTCATCTCTTTATGAATTGTAAGGTAAACATACTCACTGCTGCAGCTGTAAACAACAGTAAACGACTGTAAACTAATATATACCACTCTAAACGACTGTTAACTACTATAAACAAATGTAAACTACTCACAATTTTTACAGGTAAATATACAAGGGAGTGTACATTCGGGATCCCTGTAACCATACTGTGGAGAGGGACACCCTATTGTATGATAAATACATTATGAGTTTAATTGTAAATATCTAAAAAAGTTTCCGTTATCCTTTGATCCTTATCTATTATTGTTAACAATTGTACTGAAAACATTTCTTGTGTATATACAATGCATCAACATTGTTTTATGTTTTATAGTTAGTTCGGAGACAAATCTTTGACTTTTTTCATTTTATCTGTTTCAATTGAATGTCTTTCTCAGGTATACATATGTATTTTATATTAAAAATCATCCAAATGTGATGATTAAATATATTGAGACACGTTAAAGAAAACCAAGACCTACAAATCTACTTTAGACTAAGAAGATGAACATTTCTTTGACATTTTTTATCTGATCTGTTTCAATTGAATGTCTTTCTCAGGTATGGATATGTATTTTGTATATTAAAAATCGTCCAAATGTGATGATTAAATATATTGAGACACAGTATAGAAAAACAAATCTACGTTAGACTAAGAAGAAGAACATTTCTTTGATATTTTTCATCTGATCTGTTTCAATTGAATTTTTTCGCAGGTATTGGTAGGTATTTATTTTTCATCAAAAATGAACCAAATTTGATGAATAAATATACTAATACAGAGTTTAGAAAAACAAAGACCTACAAATTAACACAGGACATTGATTATTTTTATGTGTATACAATGGAATAAAGTGGATTTAGAAGAAAAAAAATCGATCTAAAACTAACCGTACACTTCGACCTCACAAAGGTCAACAAACGCGTGTGGACTGTAGCCCTTTGGGTATTTTAATCCATTGATTCTCTCATTGTAAAAGATAACGTATCGACCAACAGCAACACAAGTAATGTCCATCACTGCAGGTAAGGTATAAATGGTGTGGTGTTTGTCATGGTAACAAATTGTACCATCCGTATGATCTGTTTTGTTGGAAACAGCAACTGTAAATCCCAGAAACCTCGCTCTAAAACCATTGTTTGCGTCTACAATTAAAGTAAACATTTGTAAACAAAACATTAAACATAGAACAGTCATAATCATCGAAAAAAATTTCGAAGAAAAAAACTGTACATGTAAAACACGTAACAAGAATTATATGTATCAAGTTTTAAAAAAAAAATGTAGGTTTCATACTTAAGATAATTGTATCAAAATGGATATTTTTTTATTATCATTGTTATTATAATTATTATTGTTATCATGATAATTATTATCATGATTATTATCGTTATCAGTATTATAATTATTATTATTATTAAAAACACCAACAAATCATAGACTATAAATTACCCCACTTTTTGTTGTCCGTTCTAGCATACACCACAATGCGCTCCACCTGTGAAATGCGCTCTAAATCCACCCTCCACATCGCAATCTCTTTATTTTCCAAGGTGGCGGTACATTGACCGCCTGCATATGCAAGGTTAGATTTCATACCATCGACAAGTTTACCACTTGGATTTTTAGATGAGAACGGATAAAGCTCAGTTGTTGGTCGATGAAGTGCTAAGTTTTCTACAAAAAATGTAAATTTTGAAAGAAATGAAAAGTACTTAAATTGTTTATTCATCACAACATCAATCTTTTGAACAACATTTTATTCCGTAATAATATAGATCTTGATAAGGATATTCTATTCAAAATATTTTTTTTAAAACGATTATAAGTAATACTTTTGATCTTTGTGAAAATTGAAAGAATTACGTTATATCAGTGTGATATTAGCAATCTTGATTATTTTTGTTGTAACAATAGGTCCGATACTTACCCCTACCCCTCATCAAATAATATTGCTTACTTCGTACATAATTTTCACAAGATTGTCCTGAATAACCCAGACTGCAGTCTCCTAGGCATTTCCCCGTTATGTAGTTACAATACGTGCAGTTCCGGGGACAGGGGATATCGCAGTTAGCTCCGTACACTCCAATTGGACAACCTTGTTGAAATGTCAAAAAATGAAACGTTAAAGGATAGTTTTTAAAACAAACAACAAAGAATTCATTAGCAGGTGAACAGTTGAAGCAAAATCATACATGTATGATGTTGAACAGTTATTTAATTTGTGCTTAGTATATTAATTAAAGAAAACTTCTTTACAATTTATGCTTACAAAATTTGACTAGCACCGCCAGGGTGTGTGACTTAAATATAAAAAGGTTGATTAACACAATTTGCTCTTGGTGGGATTGATTATGTAATGAATACAATGTTTTCTTGTACAAATGGGGTGTGCTACTGCATAACAATATTCGTTCGTACCATAAACCTCCACTTCACAAAGATTATTAAAAACCTTTGGAGAATAATCGTGGTTGATGGGCGACAAGTTTTTTCTGGAATTGTAGTATATCACAAAACGCCCGAGAACATCACATGATATGTTCATGGTCGGCGGAATAGAGGCCGCAGTAAAGTTGGTGTCTTTGTAACACAACATCCCGTCTTCTTTGACCGTTGTATTTGATACATACAGAGAAAATCCAAGGAATCTGCTCGCATATTGGCTGTGTGCTTTAGGAAACAAAATTGAAATACAAATAGCGAGATAAATTGCATTGATTTATTATAATTACTTTACAATCTACTGAAAAACGATATTATGTTTTAAATGATAACTCCAGAAAAATACACAAAAACAGTAGGAAGTTAACTTGCATTATATCACCTCACTTTTTTACCGTCATACTTTGCTGTGCAACTTTTTAACAAAACTTGAACCCCTTCCCTCTTGATTTAAGGTTCTAGCGACTTAAATAAAATCTTTAAAACTCCAACAAATAATAAAATGGTCCGGTTTTGAGAAACTGGGTTGCATTTTATGTGGCCTGTTTCGTTCTTCAAACAAAACATGGATATTATGCAGAGGTAAATCAAATGTCCTTAACTGTTATAGCTATTATTGAAAACCAATGCACATATTTAGTTGGTTGTCTCCTCAGTGGGGCTATCGACGTGATTTGAATGTTAATGACTCACCAAATGAAGCTCCATCTGTCCTGTGATAAATGACTATTCTACTGATGCTTTGAATGTCCTCTAAATCAACCAGCCATGTGTTTTCTTTCGACCCAATCGACTCAGCGCACTGGTTTCCACCTGCAGGGTCTTCATCGCGACGTCCATCCACTGCGAACCGTGAAGATGCCTTCTCCCAAGTCTGCCATGTTGGTTTCTTGAACGCCAGATTCTCTTTTCAAAATATGTACAGTGCATTGTTTTTAATTTATTTTATGTCTTTCCATCATATAAGTTAGCATTGTTTAACAGTCTAAAAGGATGCTTTTTGCACTCCATGCAAACCATGATACAATGAGTTTATAGAGCTTATTTCTTAATTAAATGACTAATCTTAGGTTTTAGAAGTAGTGACTGTAATAGGATATCTAGGTACGCTGATGTCAGATAGATAGATAGATAGATAGATAGATAGATAGATAGATATATATATATATATATATATATATATATATATATATATATATATATAAGTCCAAAACTTATTATATGGCTTTACCAGAACAGGTTAAGATAATCTTCTTGATGTATACGTTTAATCCCAGTTTTAACGAAAATATGACATAATTTAACACCTGCATTGTTCATATGTATATGAATTTGATTTTTGGGGGAGGTCAGGAATGATTACTTTGGCAGAGATTATGAACTTGTGATAAACTAACTTGGATGATTTAATTCTCCTAAATAGAATATTTTTATAGTAAAAACATATAATTATTCTTACGACGAAGGTTTATCTTTAGAGAAAATTATAGATGTAATTTATGAATTACGAAAGTGTTGTGGGTATCTTTCACATACATTTGTCAATAATACGTCTAACGATGGTTTGATGTTTGTGGTTATTTATAGCCTGTCTACATCATATTCCTACATGCTGCTGTGTCTTCATGTGATGACGCAACTGATCAATTGTGAAATATACAGTCCGATAAGTTTTAATGACGTATTACTAAGGCGCAATTAGGGTTTTCATATTCATATCAATTTATCAAATCGTACAATAAGGAATCATCTTTTTTAAAAAAAATATAACGTTTTAATGTCTTCGGGCTTATTGAATCATCAATATCGTAAAACCATAACACACAGACAACGACTTATAATTTATTTTTATAAACATACCATGTTTGATATTAGCTACTCTCTTTCAACTGTTAAGTAAGGACAATTCGTCTTACTACAAAATTTAAAAAGAAAAGAAAAAAAGAAACAGGACTTACTTCCGTCACCTTCATTGAACATCAAAATACACACAACGAGAACGACTCTTAGCAACATCATTTCTATGATATGTCATTCATCGCAATATGGTCTTTCTTATATACAATATAGCGGGTTGGGGTTTTCTGTGTGTTAAATTTGACTACTCTGTCGTGTGGTCAAAACTCGTATTTGTTCGCCTACATATTTAATTGATTAAAGTTTATTTGTCTGAGCAGCGTTTAGATCATACATAATAGATAATAACACGTGAGAAGTTTATTATCTTTTGAAAGCACTCTCTTTATGGGCATCAATGTTAACATTAGTTGGCGATTATAAGTTCATATTATTGTGTTATTTGATTCTGTTTTCCTTTCTTTTTTTGTGATTAAATATCAGTTAAAAACAAATCTGTGTTCAATCAAGTTCATTTTCATCGACTGGTTTTCTTTGGTAACAATCAACACTTGTCGGTATATGAATAAAAAGATCTTACGAGAATTCAAAAAGGAACCCACTTTGTAAAAAAAAAGAAGTATCCCTTCAATTCAATTTAACTTGCAACTAAACAGTCTTGTATTTTTTTGCGTTTCTAATTACATTCATTTTGTTCACAATTTTCTTTAACGAATTACTGTGTATCTTGGCATACTGTTTAAGAGACCTGGAATATAAGTAAATGTGGTTTCTTTCGGATCTGCTCTTTTTGGCATGTTTTATTATAATTTTACATGCACATGCAATCAATCAACTTTTTACAACCATACTTGTGTTGTTAAAAATCATTTCATTATCTTATGACTGTGCATAATAATCACATACCACCACGAATAGTAGATTTTAAGGCAGTATGCTTTTGTTTCTGTTTATTTTGTTCTATGCAAATACGTGTATGCAGTTTCTTTCTTTTTTTCGTTTGTAGTCTTTAGTTTTCATTTACAACAAAACAATCTTAATATCTATAGTATCTGTAATGGTTAATTTAATGAGTACATGTTAACTTACAAGCAACCAGCAACATGTATTCCTGACAGAGGGTCCATTTAAGACGTTTTAATGTAACCTAAACCCGCGGAAAAAACCGTCGATAAAACTGGACTTGATTCAGTGGTGCATTATCTCTTATCGAGTAGTACATCAGAAATAAATGCAATACAATTAAAGATAAAGGCATGAAGTCGTATATTAATGTTTTCACTAATGTCTTTATTCGAAGTGTAATGCGTTGGTTAAATCACTTTATCGTTTCTTTTTAAGTTTTATGCTTACTTAAACTAATTATCAATTTGAAAACGGTAGGCAATGCTATGGTATATAACCACGTATATTTTATTTCAAGATTATTGAGTAAATTAAATTAAAGAGAAGATGTTGATGGCAGTTTGGTTGCTTATGTTCGCGTTTTGGTTTAATCTGCTGTTGAAAGAAGCAGATGGGGGTAAGTTTTTATAGCTTAAAAACATATGCTTCCTTTCACGAAAAGTTGAAACTGATTTATCTGCCAATTTCACTAAGAAAAAAAATATTGCGAAACATTTTTTTTTCAAATAAAACTAAATACTGTGGAATCATTAATTTTCGTGGGGGGCCAATTTTCGTGGATTGCTGAAATTTTATAGGTTCGTGGGGACGTAATTTCGTGTATTTTCTTATACCTACAAAATGAAATATTACTTTATAACCCTAATATATTATTCGTGGAGGATGTAAATTCGTGGATGAGAGGTACCCACGAAATCACCGAAAATTGAGCCACCACGAAATCTAATGATAAAACTAAATAGCTGTTTTACAATAGTTGATTGAGGTAAGTTGGCGTCCATGACCTATCAAACATATACTGTTGTATATAATACTGATAATGACTTCAATGGACAACTGTAGTATCATTATTCTACTAACATTTTGCAGGACGATTTATATAAGTTGATTTTGAATTTTCAAAAACGTATTCATTGTGCATTATCTGTTTGTGTTTTATTAATGGATTAAACTATAGATTGCATGAAAAAGCAACACTTTTAAGCAAAAAGGAAAAGTGTACTCCCTGGGAAGAAGATACGCCTTTCTTATCAAACGTGAAATAATTTATACATTTGTAAACTGTAAGTCAAACGTTTACTTCATTTATTCATAATTCTTAATTTAATTTCATAAACTAAAGAATTGTCGTTTAGTCAACTGAATAAAGTATAGAAGGTTTGGAATTTGATTTTCTTTATCAATACACATGAATTGTATCATACTTTGACAAATTGTCCTAGGGAGGTTAAATGGTTATTGTATGTGTCGGGTTTTTTTTTAGATTTTAGTTGTTTGTATGTTTTGCTTTTGTTTTCTGGGGGTTTTTTTTGTTTGGGGGGGGGGGTGTTTTGTTTTGTTTTGGTTTTTGGTTTGTTTTTGTTGTTGTTTGTTTGTTGTTGGTTTTTTTTTATTTTATTGTTTATCTTGAAATAATTTGCTCTGAGTCACTATTATCAAGAAAAATACAAGTTTAATTCTCTAAATAGTAGGAAATGGCCACAACCATATGGCTCGCTCAACCCAAATAATAATGGCTATAGTACTATCTGATTTGTGTTCTTGTCTTTATAAAGTTAATTTGGCGTATGGAAAACCGACCTGGCACACGGCGGGAAAACATACATCGGATAATGCTGTAGACGGGCGATACGCAAACCGCTCAGAGACGGGGAACCAGTGCGCACTATCTTTTGCGTCAGAGGAAGTGACGTGGCTAGTAGATTTAGAAGATATTTGTAGTATAAATACAATAGTACTATACCACAGAGTAGAAGGAACACAGTTTGGTGAGTGTATAATATGATTTTGTTTTTGTTTTTTTTTTAAGTGTGACCTCTTCTTCAGTATTCAAATTACTAGTGGTTTATTCTGTAATAAATCCACAACCAAAGGACTATATGCCCAAAATTTAGAAATATGACATTGAAAAACTTTTTCCGCCATTTTTGCATTTTTAGTGTATAACAGCTTGTTTTCAAGCAGTTTTTCCTTCCGAAAACATAGAGCGCATTCTTGAAAAAATAAAAAAATTAATCAGAGATGTTTCTAGCCAAGCCTAATAAGTGACAAAACAATTTTCCTTGTTCAAGCATGCGCTCTATATTTCCCATTCGTAAATAGATAAGAAAAATGTCAATTTTTGGCTGATTTTGATTGAATTATAGAAATGGCGTCACTTCTGACGTAATATACTGCCAGTGAGTGCGACTAAATCAAATAAATAGATAAAAAATATATTTTACATCAACTCTTCTAAAAAATTAGTTAACATTTTATTGTACCCGAAAAACTGAAAAAAATGGCGAATTATGGGGGCCAAATTCAACTCTTATCATATATAGTATGTTCAATGCATTCATTCAATAGCGTAACGCTCTGTATGGTTTCAAGCAGTATTGGTGAAAAAAAAATTATTGGTGATTCTGTAGTTTGCCAAAAGAAATCATAAATTGTCCTGTATCAAATATAAATTTTGGTTTTGCTTAAAACAATTTGTTCAATAATAAGCGCAAACACTCTATTCATATTATTTTGTTTTATTTTTTAACTGTTTTAATGTTCTTTCATTTCATTCCAAAATCCACAGCAAACAGCGTCTACGCAGGAAGATTCCTGGGTTTTTCTGTCTATGTTTCAAATTCAACCAACAAAGAGGAGGGATTCTTATGCTACCATGACACTAATCACACAGTGACCGACATCCCCCCGGAGCTGACCGTCCCCTGTGACGTACAGGGTCGTTATGTTATCTATTACAACTCACGTAAATCGGGTCTGTCACCGAGATTTGGCTATTCTGGAAAAGCGTTCATCAACCTCTGTGAAGTAGAGGTCTACGGTAAAACATCTGACACATCTTATTTTCTGCATTTAAAAACATCTGTAAAAAATTGGAATTTCTGAATTGATAAGAGAGGTATTTGCACTTTTAAGGACAAATCGTAATTTAACTTTTAGAAAAGGTTGTTTGCCCTATCCTGGTTGAATATTGAACGATCAGCAGACTGTTACGTTGAAATAAGCATAGATAATGAATTTTCATCATACACAAATATTGATTTTGAATCTAATACATATTATAATATTAAATAACACCGAAATCTTTATTTTGAAATGGCTTGGCATTAGAGTTTGTAAGGGTTTTTTTAAACCTTCAAGAATAAATGTAGGTCGACTGGCCCCCGTTTATTGATTAAGAACAAACAGACCCAAACAATGAATTAAGCAGAAATAGTGTTATGTACGTGTGTATGTGTGTGTTGTTAAATGTTTATTGTTGCTTTTAACAAGGCTGTCTTTTTTATTGCACTTCCAAACGTTAAACAGGTTAAACGTTTCAGGAGTAAATGCATGTTACATTATAGTTTTACTTAAACATAAACCTTTTTTCCTTAATCTTTAGTTGTTTATGTTTATTCTATTGGATTTAAGTGCTTTATTTTAGTCACTCCAGAAAAAGTTTGAATTAAAGTGTTCGAATGTTCCCATTAGTTAACAAGGTTACAATGATTAATAGTGCGGAGTATTTAATCTTTCTTAAATAAAGATGTACTTGAATGCCCGATTATTCTCATTATTTAAAAAGGTTTGCATACTTTAAAACTGTAGAGCAATAAGTCACTCTGTAAAATGTTGAGGTTAAGTGTTCGAATGTTCTCATCATTTAAAAAGGTGATCCTATTGAATATTTCGGAGCGTTAAAGTTTTACTAAAGTGTCTGATTGGTTCCAATATTTAACAAGGTTGTCCTCTAGGATACTTCGATTCAGCTTGTTTTTATCACTGCCCCCGCCAATGCAAACATTGTCACTACATGTACGGTACATGTCTCGGAGGTTGTACATTGGGGTTCGCTGGTCATTCCTGTGAACAATATGAACGAAGTAAGTAATATCGTGCTCTAAATATACAGAATTGTTATGATAAATATAATCGTGTTCTAACTATATAGAATTCTTATAGAAAGCTGTACATTTATTGAAAAATCCATGCTTGTTATTTCATACAAATTAAGATGAATACTCGTCTTTTTTCCTTATCTTTGTTAACTTAATTGTTTTGCTTTTCTTGTATATATTGTTGCATTATTAAGTGCATATTTTAGTTCATACACAAACACCTTCAAAACAATATATGTGTAATTTTATGAAATATAAACAACTTTTAAACTTTTAAACTTACCTTATTATCAATTAAAAACTAGAAATATAGAATACAAATGACGAACACATTCTTCACTGAATTTTCGTTGGGAGGGATTTTAGTGAAAATCACTCCTCTGTAAGCGTCAATTCATTATACACGTGTAAGCGTGTTCGCTATAACCGTGTTTGACAGTTCTGAGAATATCATTCATTTTCCAATTTTAACCTCTTTTCACAGTCAACATGGCGCTTCACCAACCTACCTTTCAGCTTAATCCTGTCTACACAAGTCGGAATCTTGTTGATGGTAAGAAAACCGACTTTTCTCTAGGAGGGAATCAGTGTACCACTACAGCCGAAAACAAAGCATTCGCCATGTGGTGGGTGGATCTGAAAAACACACGACGTATTGAGCGTATAAGAGTGTACTCAAGAAGGGACGACAAGCAATGGGGTAATGTTTCATCAACTGTATAATATAATTTAACCGAACCACCACCCTGTCGCCTATCACACGAATCCAAAGAGTGTCATATAGCATGCGGTATAGGAGCTTTATAACAAGTCTCTTTATATATTGCAGGTCTAAAGAACGAATTTACAAGTCGGTTTCGCGGGTTTACAATTGTTGTTTCCAACACAACTGAACATAAGAACGGTGTAGTGTGTTACAATGATCGAGTTTACCTCAGTAACATAGTACCTTCTGTGGTTGATGAATTCTGTTCTGCGATTGGTCGATACGTTATCTATTATAATGAGAGATTTTCTGACCTGACGTACCCATACGGCTACAGCAAATTTGCATTTGTTGATCTCTGTGAAGTGGAAGTCTACGGTAATACGCGTTTTGTAGAATGATTTGTTTTTTTTAAATGTGAGCACAGGTTTTCAAATGCATCATATATCCAACATAATAGCAGATTGTATCTGTTGATCATAAAATGAAAAAAATCACATACAGTCAATGTGCATTTTAGTTTATTTACCTTAAAAAAAAGGAATATCACTACCTGAAGTTCAGTCGAATCTGGGTTAACAAAATGTTATAAAGACATTTTAACATTTCTTTGTCTTAATATTGTAGGTTGCCCTGTTCTTGAATACGGATTTGAAAACCCTAAGTGTACAGTTCCATGTGCGGCTATGTGCAAAAGCCGTAAGTGCTCTTGAGATTTTATATCATTATGTTGGATACTTGAAACAATACATAGAAAAAACATTTCTTCCTCAGCTAAAAAAAAAAAAACATAAACAAAAGAAACAAAAAACAAAAAAAAAACAAAATTAAGCCACAGATGGCGATTTAAAACAAAGTCGTTTAAGCTAAACTTAAATGAAAGCCCAAGGGAGCTTATCTGATAACATTTTTTCTGTCGTCCTTCTGCCCGTCCGTCCATCCGTCTTTAATTTTTTTTTTATTTTGAACATCTTCTCCAAAACCATTCAGCCAATTTAAAATTTGGCACAAAGCTTCCTTATGGAAAGGTAAATATAAATTGCAAAAATGAGTTTCCAGTCTTTATTTCAATTTTTTTTCAAATTACAGTTTTTACGAAAAAATAATAAAGAGAAGGAATAGGGGCTTTCATCAGTTTATATCTTCGAGTTCAGTATTCCGTATCTCGAAAACAAGGTTTTTGGTTTGATGCAGCCATGTTGCATATATAATAAAAGTGTCAATCTGACAACGAAGAATTTATTTCTTTGTTGTTTAATATTTCGCGTGCAAAGAGAATCTTTGAGACATTTAAGATACATTGGTGCCGATTTTGTGAAGTAAATTGTGGTTAAATATTCCTATGCGTTGACATTTTAACTTTGTACAGTAGTTTTAGTTTGTTTCAATTCTCGTTTCATTTTCATAAATTATGTTTTTTTAATATGGGAAACTATTGCCTTTAATGTTATTTAACGTATTAAATCAAACATAGACTTCGGTAAATAAGACAGCTTACGTTTTTATTTGGGCAAAATACGTCGCATTAATGGGTACCGAATATTGTAACAACATACTGAAATACAATTCTATTCAATTATTAATTACCAATAATCTATTGATATACGGTAGGATCTTTGCATAATGGTTGACTAATGCAATGCGTTTTGTCAGATGCTCAGTATTTTTTTTGAGTTTATTCAGTGTAAACAGATATTATTTTCGCTGATGGTAATATGTAGGAATATTTGTTTCATTTTAAAAAAAAACATTGTTCTTTCTTTGTTAAAGAGCATTTTTCTCCTGTTTCATTGTTTACAATTTTTTATTTACTATTCATATTTGAGTGTCAAGTTTGTTTCAAGCTATCAGGAATTTACAGAACTTTTCGCACAATTCTACTCTTTGCACACAGAGGTGCATGAAGCCATCTTTTTATCCGTTAACATTTTAAATGTGGGAAGGACATACGTGTATCAAGTTTCAAAATCAAAAGTTGAAATTGATAAACTCGTGTGTACAAAAACATTACTCGAACCGAACAGAATTTTAAGCTCTTCATCTTGTTAACTATCCTGCGATTGAGGCTGAACTTTTAATTGATCATTACAAATGTCTCGCTAAATATCAATTATTTGAAAAGAATAAATGAAAGGATGACATTTTGTAACTACTTTTGGACTCCTTCTAATACGATGAATTATATGAGATATGGACAAATATTGATAGTTTTTCAGAAACGAGTTTTAAAAAAGAATTCTTTTAAACAGTTTCCATAGTTCTAAACCAATATTGGTATCTACTGTTCTTGAAATTCGTGTTTAGTTTATAGTCACTTGTTGTTTTTTTTTAATAAAGATGAAAATGATGAGTGAGTCTTAGCACAATTGGTGATATGTAATAGGCCTGCAAATACATTGGTTAGAATGACTCTTATTACGTGACAACATTTCTTTTTATTCTAGTGTACTCATTAATGAAGTGAAAAAGATTTGTGAATGTAAGACGAGTTCGCACCAGGTAAACAACAATCGTTTATGATGGGGAGGCCAATTAGATTTTTCAAAGTTATTAATTTGAAATATTGATTGCATTGAAGTACAATTTTCTTCCTTAACATTGAGGTATTTTTAAAATAATATACAATAGCAGGTAAAAAATTGAGGAAGGAAATAAAATTATGTGTCTATATGATGTCATATATTTTGATTAGGGATGTCAATTTTACTCGGTTGGCTTAGTCGATTAATTGGAGGCTTAAGTCGACCGATAGTCGAGTACTCGATTTTTTAAGGGTATGTATTTGAAACCTTTTTTAATCAAATGTTACTGCCACATTGATCTTACATGTATCTTAAATAAAGAACATTTGAAACTTATGGTAACCTATACTAAATGTGTTTGATTTAAATAAAATTTGAAAGTATTTTATCGAAATATCGCTAGAAAATGTTCTGGCTTTTCCTGTTTTCTCGTGACTTTTACATATTTTTAATTGAGCTCCGTATCGTCGTAGGCAAAGATGTGACAAAGTCATTGTCCTTATCTAATCAAAAATCAAAGTTTTAATGATTCTAAAAACAAACCTCTTAAGATAATTATTGATATGATTACAGTTTTGATACATGTATACAAACATCAAATCAAAAAAAGAAAAAAAAGAAAAAGAAACACGTTCTTGATCTTAAGTAACGGTTAATGTCTCTAAGTAAATCAAAAGAAAATAATAATTATTAGCAGCGTCAAAAATACACAAGGGACATCGATGAAAAATTGCGAAACTTTACGGATCAAACATGTCGATAAAAGAAAAATTGTTATCAACATTATAACTGCAGCGTAGAGAAGGTATAAATGACATTTTTAAATTTTATTCACTTATTACGAGTAATCGACTAATAAAATTTAAGTCGATGATCGGTGTAACCGAGCGATAGTCTAGTACTCGAGTACTCGTTGACTTCCTAATTTTGATCGCTTTATAAAGTGTTTGAGTGTGTGTTGGGGGGGGGGGGGGGGGCTAAAATAAATTGTAAGTTAACAGTGTATTCCTGAAAAAAAATTAGTATCATTTTTGCACTTGTTTTTTTTTCTGTAAAAATAAAAATAAGGTGTCATAGATTAAGTGTATGCAAAAATAAGTGTAAAATCTGGATATGTATTTGTTGTTATTCTACTGAGGGGTAATACGGCAAAGTATCCTTTAAAAAAACATTTAAAGCCATTGTTGCTCAGGTTAGCTGTGAAGCCAATATGCCTCTTGTTTATAGCCGGACTTTACCGCATTACACTTTAATTTTAGTCGACATTTTTCCAACATTTATCTTGATACATTGTATTTAAAAATAAGCATATCGTTGATAAGAAGATGACAACACCTAACACTTCTTTGTTTATTTGCATGTAGAAGAGTGTTCAGCATCATGCTAATTAAAATTATTAATGTTTAAAATATAATATACATATGAGTATAAGTTATTTGTCTTAAAATTCATAAGGAATAAGGATGAGATATTTGCTTATGTTTGTTTGATGAAATAATGTGTACTGAAAAGAGATATTCACTCCTGGTTTTTTTTTTTCGGTTCTTTATGTGTCCTTATCAGAGGCAGATTTAAAGACTCTGCAAATTCAAAGCATTTTTCTTTTAATAAATTAACAATAATAATGATTTTTTATCATATATTTAATAATCTGCGAAAAATACAAACCGGACCAAACTAATATTTAAAGACCAGCAAAAACAGTTAAAAATAGACTTGCTTAATATTATTATTTGTTGTTGTTGTTGTTTGGTTAGTGTTGAACTACTTTTTAGCAATCCAAATTTCATTTCGGTAATTATTATTATTTGTAGCGAAACCGTTTGCAAGAATAACAAAGCGGCAAAAATAGCACTGTTTATTGTACGTTTAAACGATCTGTTTATGGCATCAACAAAGCATCTCGTTTCATATATCCTTAACTTTTGTACATGTGGGGCTACTTTTATAACATTAAAAAGCCGCCTCGTTTTACATTTATTATACTTGTGGCTGGTATTTCCAGGCCTGGAGAATCTGAGTTACAAGAAGAACACTTGGCAGCATACAACGCGTTCGACAGGTTATAGCAGTAGAGCTGTGGATGGACTTTATACAGATCGGTCCTATAGTGGCAACCAATGTGCGGCGACTGGAGATTCATATTTTGCTCTATGGTGGGTCGATCTGGGACATGTATCTAGAATAGACCACATCGTCATGTATTTCAGAACAGATAACGAACCATGGGGTAAAAAAAATTATGTTTGCAGCGCAGTTGTTTATAAATGATTTTTGTATCGTATGAACTTTTCTGTTTAATGTTTTATATGTCCTTTATCATTTGAAAACTTTTATTATGTTACCTTTTAAATACAATAAATATTACTCGTTGATTGTTTTGTAGGCTACTCCAATGGTTTAACATCATATTTTCTTGGGTTTTCCTTGTACATTTCGAACACTACCAATCGACTTGATGGTGTTCGCTGCTTCCACGACAAAACATATACAAAACAAACAATTCCTGATCACGTGTCAATTGACTGTCCATACGTCGGCCAATATGTTTTCTACTACAATGAAAGGTTTCCTGGAATAAAATACCCCGAGGGTTATTCTAAGTACGCGTATGGTGATCTGTGCGAAGTCGAGGTTTATGGTAAGTATCTTTTTCTTTAAAGTTAATAACACAGATCAATTAACTACATAAAATACCTTCAGAACTAAGCAAACAGAGACTTGTGCCAGACACATTACTATGGTACACTTTACGCCGATTCTTACGTGTATTACTCAGAGCAAGCTTATTATTTGATGCAAAGTTTAATGTAAAGATGTGTCCACATATTTAATTCACTAGGATTTCTTCATACAAATCTTCGTTCCTTTTTTTTCTACTTCATTTTTTGAGGTAATTTAACGTCAAGATCTAGTAAATGATTCCAGAGTGTCTTTTTGATGCAAGAACCATTATGACGTCATACTTACATGTACATCCCAGGTTGTCCTTGTCCCGTAGCAAGCTTATTATTTAATGCAAAGTTTAATGTATAAGATTGGTCCACATATTTAATTCACTAGGATTTCTTCATACCTCCCAGGTTGTCCTAGTCCCGTAGCCGAGGTTCCCCAATGTTCAGACCCTTGCCCAGTGGACTGTGAACAGTGTTATCCGGGAACGGGGTGGTGCACCAAATGCAAACCTGGTTTTGAAGGCGCTGCTTGTGAAATAAGTCAGTGTTTGGTGACATTTTCGAATTCAATTGAACAACTTTGGTTGCATTATTGAAATAATATTATTGATTTTTTTAACTATTTTGAAAGTAATCAGTTAACTTTTAAACAAAAATGTTCGTTGATATAACAAAAGAACGCATCCATTTTTAAGTTTGAAAACATGTTTTTTCATAGTCGAAAAATAATGTGTTCAATTTAAATAAAATGGATGATTTTGTCGATAGCTCATATTTTAAATAAGAAGTGTAGCAACGGAAGCACACGTTTCATTGCCAAAAAAAGATCTAAATCTCATTAGTTTTATTTGTTGTAACAGAATGAAAAAAAACTGAATGTTAAGAAGTCCTATAAGTACTAAGTGTTAAAGTACCAATTAAAATATGTTTTATGGTTAGTATAAAAGTTAGCTGTTTCTGTGAACCTTTCATTGATTCTGCGTAATATTTGTTTATTATGATCTGTATTTATTACCTCCGACATTCAGATAGGAAAAACAGTTTCAAATTAAAGCAGCTACCGTAAAAATGCGCATTATAATATACATTAACATTTTTAACAAATTCTGTTTTGTACAGAAGAATTTGGATTACTGGCTTAGAAAATAAGGGGGGAAAATGACTGTTTAACCGATAATTGATCCTTTACACAAACAATTAACAATAAAAATGATTTTATTTTTCAGTAAAACGGCAACTTATGTTCACAATCAAGATGTAAAATATCAGGAAATTAAATAACAAAAACAATTTACATTAAGATTGTGGCGAAAAAGATTTGCTAATTTCATAAACTCTTGTTAACACGCTTTAAGTATTTTAATGCACTTGAACATAGGTACGGTAATCTTTGCAATGAAAACTAGTTTAATTACCTTTGAATAATATATTTCAGTTTGCCACGCAAAGACGGATGTTTACGTATCACAGCCACTTACATACGGTGGTTCAAAATACGATGCAATGTTTTCGTCCACTGGGTTATTCTTCCCAAAACCCAAAACACCTTACCCCTTTACACACATCATATTGCAACTTTATGGGAAGAATTCGAACATCGCAAAAGTTTCGCTTCATGTGGAAAAGGCTTCAAACGTCACTGTTTCTTTATATGATAGCAAACGATCTTATATTAAAAGAGTAAGTGTAAAAGTATTTGTTATATGTCTGATTTTATTCATCGTTTTGAATATTTGTCATTCAAAATATATGTTTGTTTTTTGCAGCGCATGGAATCCTCTCGCGAACTTCAGAGTTTTAACGTTAACATAGTAAACAATTTCAATTCCTTTGTGACCTACATAGATATTATTGTGCATACTTTTGAACCTTTCATCATTTCCAATTTGAGACTTCCTCTGCGTGAATGCGTCAAAAATATAAAAGAAAAGGTAAGTTTTTAAAAAGTTATTGTTTGTTTTTAATTGAAATTCATGCAATCACATATAAATATCTGCTTTGTAAATTTATAGAAAGTTTTTGCGTAAAGAAATCCGTTTACATGTCGTTACATATGCTTTGGTTTTTTGGGTTTTTTTTGTTTGTTTGTTTTTTATTTTTTTTATTTTTTTTTTT
Source organism: Magallana gigas (assembly GCF_963853765.1). NCBI lineage: Eukaryota > Metazoa > Mollusca > Bivalvia > Ostreida > Ostreidae > Magallana > Magallana gigas. The sequence continues at coordinate 65,808,199 of NC_088853.1, read as the reverse complement.
GGGGGGGGGGGGGGTGGTTATATTTTAGGAATGCATATTAACTAAACTACAAAGAGCAATTAAAAATACAAAAGCAATATACATGATTCCTAATGGTTTTCCTAATATCTGCATTTATAACTTTTACCGTTCACTTCTTTTGTAACATACATAAGATACAATATTTTGGCGTTAATAAACTATGAAGTGATCAGCAGAAGCTGAATTTCTTTTTTAAAAAATGGCTAATTGCAAATGGCACGACAACTCACACACAAAACAAATTGACAAATACATTTAATTAAACGTTACAACTTCTATTGTATTTTGAACTTTTTTTCAGATTCCATGTAATGATCAGCCGCCCGAGTTTCTCAGACAAGCAATGCAAGGGGGGAAAATGTAAACAATCAAAACATGCAATAACAAAATTAGTAAATGCATAGGAAAACTGTTCGTTTTTGTTTTATTCATCTGAAATGAGAATTTTGACAGAAAACAAATAAGTCAAAAAAGATGCCCATCCATTGAACATTTTTTATTCCTAAACACGAACAATCGTGGAGGACTTGTTCCATCTATTTAATTTGATAATGCGTGACTCGGGCTTTAAAATATGCATATAAAAATACGAATACATTTACCATAGTTAAATCACTTAAGAGAATTGTTCCAGAAGAATTGAGACAACCCAGATATTTTCTTTTCTAAGTTACGAATATCAGTGAAAATTGGCATAAAGTTTGAACAAACCGCAAAAAACAATTTTATGTCACAGGTGGGGAAAATTCAAGTCTCAACCGGTACTCGAACCCAGGGCCTCTGGTGTACCGTGCCAGCGCTCTTACCACTGAGCTCTTAAGACCCGATATATTGACTGACAGTCACACACCTGTTAACCCGGTAACATTTGCGAAGTCATATTTTAAAACATCAAGTACTTTGGTGTTTTTTTTTACGGTACACTAACTAGTCGATGATCGGGATCGCGCAGACCTAAACTCGGCAATGAAATAATGTTTAACTTTACGTACAAAGTTTCTGTAGACTTAAAGTTGATAATGAAATATATCAAATCATATATGCTCATGTTGCTTTTCATTGTGTATAAACTTTGCGTAAGTTTAACTTGTGTTTAAGTTGAAATACGGAAATAATTTAAGAATATTTACGAAACCAAAAAAAATCTGACTACGCTGGCATATCGAATTTGGACGTCAAGGCGGCGCAGAATATCAAGCTTTTTGACAGATAGTTTTGTTAGAATGAAAATACATTGAGTAAATAACAAGTACTTATAACACATCAACTGATGTCAACGATAGTAACATGTGATCGCAATGACTGTAACAGACGTTTCACAATTATTTGACTTTCTGATAGCAATTATTCAAGCTTTGTTAACAATTTTTGGGGGAAAAAAATGTAAATCTTTGCTTCCAAAAATAAATACCTCAACAGAGAAATTATTTATATTCCACATTTTCTGTTTATTCCTAAGATAAGGTGGTCAAAAGATAAGATCAAATCATGCTATGGACTTTTGCATTTTTACACTTGCAAATTTTATCCTGGTGTACATTCTGAAGAGTTTTCAAGGGTTTAACTTAATTTTTTAAGGAATAAGAGTTAATATCTTAATACCTTCAGAACAGCCTTCGTAACGTCATATTATTACTAAATGTTAAAGACATGATTTAGCAACAGTTTCAAAAATCTAAATTTTAAAAACAAGTTGAGTTATTCTTTTATTTCTAAGATTTTTTTAGTATCCAATCTTGCAATACACGACAAAAATTGTTTTCAAGTCAGTAACAAGCAATATAATGTCCATAGTAATGTCTCTAAAAATTAATCTTATAAGAAAATCGTATAGAAATATATTTTTCGAATCTAATTCTGCAATACTTAGGTCACGACACACGGCACAAATTGTGTTTAAGTCAGTAACAAACAATATAATGTTCATATTAATGTCTCTAAAAATTAATCTTATAAGGAAATGGTAAAAAAATATTTTTTTAGAATCTAATTCTGCAATACTTAGGTCACGACACGAGGCAAAAGTTGTTTTTAAGTCAGCAACAAACAATATAATGTCCATAGTAATGTCTCTATAAATTAATCTTAGAAGAAAATGGTATTGAGACCCATCAAATTTAGCATTTTCATGATTTCTGTTTGCTAAAAAGCCAGGATATATTGTTTTGTTTTACAGATACTAGTTACTTCAGACTCATAATACTCTTCAAAAAGACTAAAAACATTGTCGTGACCAAACAGCAAAGCGCAATGAGAAGTACAAACCATATGTAAACTGTGAGAATGCACAATGCTGCAAATAATAGGTCAAAATTGATTCATGCATTTGTCTTTAACTGTTTGATAATTTGTAAGGATGATGGTCACTGTAATTTTGATCCCAAAGAGGCCAATAATAGAAAAGAGATCTTCTGTAAAAAATAGGTCAAAAGAATAGATACCGTCATCTGAGTGGCCCCCGGTAAACAAGGAGACATATTTTTTTTTAAAAAATGAAACCGTTGAAGACCTTACTCAAAATTCTCGAAAGATATGAGCAAATGGAAATTTTTCGGTAGTTCAGTGTCATTTTGAATTGAAAGGTTAAAGGCACAAGAGACTAGGCGTGATAGAAATAATCGATATTTTTATTAACAGTGCGTGCGTCATCTTGACGTCATCTTTTTAATATTACAATAATCGATGGTGATTACACATTTTGTTTTTAAATTCAGGTATCAAAAATACCTTATAATCGAGTAGACAGAAACTTTACATACCAAAAAATGAAAGTGGTGCATAAAATATTTTGTTTGTTATGTTATGAAAATTATATGACAAACATCCTCATTGTCTTTGTATATTTGGACTGACCCTTGTATACCTTAACCAAACACACATATAACATGAAAAAGATCTTTTCAATATAAGGACATTTAAAAAGTAATTCAATGCTTTTAAAATACGAAATTTTGAATTAATCTCACACTTAGTTTTCGAAACCAATTTATCAATTAGAAAAAGAATTTAAAGAAAAAAGCAAAAGAACAACGTGTTTCGTGCAACCTTGTTTAAGTAGCATCGTTTTAATGCCTTTAAAATTTTAAAACGGATCAAACAGATAATGTGACATAATTTTTATAAAAGATATCAAATTTAAACATCAGGTTCATTCTACAAATAAGACTCTTGAACTTACATGTATGAGACCTATTGAATTTTTTTGTACCACAGCTTCGCGTTGCAATCAATACATACAGTTAATCAGACATGTTAAGTAAAAATCAAATTTCTTAAGTTTCCTATCGTTTTCTCTAACAGAACATGATATCGAAGTTCATTCAGGAAAAATTAGCATAATGTTGCCAGTAGATATCAAGTGGAAAACTAAAAAACGTTAGTATTTAACAGTACGTTTATCTTCACACTAAAAATACATGCTTGCATAAAAACGTTTCTGTGAATAATGTTACTTCATATTATGATTTAAATTGCTGCGAAGAATAATGAAAACTAAAGTGCTATATTAAAGTTTTGCCAGTAACAGACGCCAACGATACATCCACACTTTCCGATGAAAAGATCTTAAAATACTGCACTTACAAAATATAATGAAGCAGCAATATATAATTAAGATAACGTTGCAGTTTCACCATAAATGAATGTAATATTGACATATGCTGTTTAGAATATTCACTAAAGATTCTAAATAGCCACTTAATGACGCAATACTGACTGTCGCATGACATCTTACAAGTTTATATCTAATTCATGAATAATATCTGACACACAAACCTTCAAAAATTTAAACATTAGGAAAACAAAATGATGTTTCAAAAACTCCCTATTTTAAAATAAGCCTATCAACAGTTTCTGTGCTTTTTTACATCAAATATATTGACAAAAATGAGATATTGTCCTATTTCGAGATATATGTCTCACCAAAATTCTTTTAAAGTTGTTGGTTAACAGAATTAAGGTTCAATATTTTGAATTCAAATATGATAACGTTTTCTAAACATATGTTATCAATTAATTAGTTTCAAAAATGAAATTATTAATCATAATCCAAACACGTCTTTTACAAACCTCCAATGTTCATCGCCGCATCTACGTGGCATAATGTCACAAGTACTTGTTGTTAGGTTCCATTTACAGGTGCGAGAGGAGAGGAGTGGTGCAGTCCCGGACACCTTCTACTTTCCCACTTGAACAGTGAGTGAACGGTGAGCGTACTCTGAGCGAACGGTGAGCGCACGCTGAACGGAATTTGTGAATGCTATAATGAACGTTGAACAATGAGCGAACACAGAGCGCAAACGGAGCGCAAATTGAACGCTTTGCGAACGCAAGATGAACGATTTTTTCGGAGGTTCTCGATGGTTATCATTACATTGTATTCTGTCGGTGATCAGGAAAAAAATGCTAATAAACTACACGAACAGTGCTGCTACATGTATCTTGAAAGTTGACAAAACAATCCTATCCTATCTACTATCCTGCAAATTATATCTATCCTGTATTATCTTTAAAGTTATACTATACCATTTATGTTTAGGAATATAAGTTAAATAAAACCAAATTTGAGACCATTATATTAATTTTATCAACGAATAATCGAGTAATGTAATAATAAATATGTCTTATAAGTACATAAAACCGAAAATCTTTAGAGCGAGATCACTTATATACCAGTGCATCCGAAATAGTAATTGTTTTGGAGTGTGACTAAAATGGGTAGCGAAACCCGGGCCGGGTCGTGATTTTCGAAACTGCAAACCGGGTTTTTCTTGATTTCTTAAAAATTCTAATTTGTTCTGCACGAAATTTGCAGAACTACTTAATTACAACTTGTTTTGTCTTCGCTGAAATTTTTATTATCACAGAATGAGTTTTTCAATATTTATTACAGATTCGTATAAATTGTTATGTACAATTGTCAATCGGCAGTCTGGGATACGGCGGCCAGCCTCGGCCACGTCAGACTCACCCAGAGTCTTGAGTCCGGAGGCCACTACTGGCCATATCAGACTTGTTTGTAACATGTCTGTCTGTTAAATTGTTATAATGTTGACATCGTTGAGTCTCGTCCAATAAATGTGGAATCCGGCATCAATTGCCTGTTTATTTCTCTGGAACTGTATACTGGTGGACCTTCGGGAATACGGCAAACCTACCCTTCCTTTTTACCATACGGCCTACAACGCGCCACAACCTTATACCTTATATCCTTTACGCCAACATTCCCTCACCCCGTTCGTACTGCACACGACGGATGCAGATCCAGACGAATTCTCTAGCACCGTAAAATCTACACAGTCAAAGATACCGCGTTTTGATTTATTGTTATTCTATAAATTAACACGCATTTATGCTTACATTTCTTAAGTTGATCTGTTCTGTTTATTGTCGAGCATGGATATGTTTGTGATCGAACATCGAAGGAATTATTAAATGAATCGTGAAAAGTGCACAAATACAACGTCCGTTTCTTATATTAATATATGTGTCGAATCGTTTGTTGATTGAATTCTTTTTTTAAACGACTGGACTGACGTTTAAAATGAATCAATAGAAGTTATCGCTGTGTTGTGTAACTTAAAATTTTCACAGTAACTGCATACTTACGCCATTTTTGATCGACAAAAATAATGCCTGATTTGGAGAGTGAAAAAAAAACCCAACAAAAACAGACCTGCTCAAGAATGTGTACTTTAAATTCCACGGACTTAATTCTTATTAAAATGATGTTTTATGTGCAATATAACTTTCCTTCCACGTTTACGCAAGGGTTCTTTTCCCATTTTGCTTATACCGATCTTTTCATTTTGGATTTCCGAATGAAAATGAATGAAAACTGACTGAACGATCAGTTAACGCTGAACGAATGGTGAACGTAAGGTGAACGCTTTGTGAGCGCACAGTGAGCGCACGGTGAGCGCTTTGTTAACGGTGAGCGCGAACGGAGCGGAGCGGAGAGCGCAAGTGAGCACACGGTGAACGCACGGTGAAAGCACCGTGAGCGCAGGATGAACGCACGAAAAAATGGAAAAGAAGAACGTTTCAGGGACTGTAATTACGGGCCTCACCGGGATCATTAGACGACCTCGCTGTTGACAATTATTGTGGAAGATTGAAGATCGTAACAGAGACTGTTTAAATCCGCTACCATAACATGCGCAATCACTAGTTCTACATGTATTACAAATTATCACTTTCTTAAACATATTTTGTAAAGTTTGATCGAGTCTATCTGAATTTACTTGGGTGGGTTTGGCCCACTTCGAAATATTAACGTGAATGGTAGTTCATTTATCCAATAAATATCCCATGTAACTTGAAAAAAGAATGACAAAAGATATTGTTTTAATCTTGTATTGAGGTACATCAATTAAAACCTTAACAGTCACGACCTGCATGCCAATAGCTGGCAATGTAACATATTGCGATACGCTGTTCAATTATTAATCATAAAAATAACAGAATAAATATATTGATCTTTAGTTACTTTTATTACTTTATTTTCAAACATGCATCGCTTTTGTTTTTACGGAAATTCCCTATACCTCTTTAACCGATATACTACTTTTTATATTGCCCTGTTATATTTTTCACGTATGGCGCACCACCCTTTTTCTTGACCTACATTAAAAAAATGTAAACAACATCAGTGTCAGATTTATAACTTAAGGACATCGAGAAGTACAGTAGTTACAAAACACAGTGTGTTTATGATGAACGAATAAACTATGTATTTGAGCGCCTTTGAAGCTGTACCTTTAATATCAAAACTTGTAGCTAATTTAATTACAAGCAGAGGTTGAGTTGATTTGTGTACACAATGAATCGTTCTTTCTTTTCAAGGAAGCGATGAACTACATGAAATCAATGCATGCATACTATACAAATTAGATATGTCATTTGATAAAATCAGTAGAAATATTTATTTCAGATTTATACAACGTTTGGAAATTCAAAGATTGAACAATTTTAAAAGAAAGCAAATATTATTTTGGTTTTCACCGTATCATTACCCATGATGTAAAATATATTTCAAAGTCTCTTCTCTCACACAAATAACAACTATATTTATATGGTTTAGATGTGTTATTGTATATAACCTGTTGTTGATCTCTCACATACAAGTAACTGTTTTATAAAAAAAAATGTACCGTAGACTATACCGGTATCTATTCTGTCAAAAGAGAAAAAAAAATCATCTAACGTGTTTTAAGTGCAATTTGAAGACACATATTTTATGTAATAATTAAACGAAACAAAATGTGCATGTTGTGTTTATCTATTTCTTTGTAGATTTGCCTTGTAACGCTATAACTCTAAAATTTCCCTTAAAATTATCCCCCTTTTTTTTGCACAGTTAATCATGATGCATATTTTTTAAAAAATTCAAAATCGTCTATTGTTTCAAAATTGTTCAAAGGAAAATGATTTCAAAAACATTAATATTAAGATTTTTTTTATATCCTTAAAATCTCAGATTTTAACAAATATCCATGATTATATTATTATCCATGATCCATCTTATGCATGGTAAGAATACTCCGTAAATCATCACTATATATAGTAAGTAGAAAGTGTTTTATACCTATTTAATCAATTATTTAGGGGGTATAAAGCTTTTCACCAATGCAACAAGACTTTTCCTGATTTAGCTACACCCATTTAAAAATATACCGGATATTGATGTTTGGAAATATTTTAAAACCAACTCGAAATGGCGGCAGTTAAAAATTGGGGTTTTCTTGTGGTTTATTATTGCTGGATCACCTAAAAACGGACGCTATGAGAGAGATAATTAAAAAGGTATTGTAGAACACATATTGACAGCGTAATCGATGTATATTTATAAATATAAGTGAATTTAGATAATTTCTACTTTCGTTTTAGAAAAACAAGATTAATAAAACGTAATGTTACTGTTTTAAAACTAATTGTGCATCGCCTTGAATAATATAGCAGGGGTGAGTTGTTTTCGTGGATTTCTCATTAATTTTACGCCGCATCTACATTTTAGAGCCTGTTTTCTACGTGAGAGCATCTATGTTCAAACTGTCGTAAACATGGTAAGTCAAAACTATACATGTTTTTTTTTTTTGGTTAAGTAAAAAATCGTGGGTGCTTTTCTCAATGATAAAAGTATTTTTTTTACTAATTGTCATTAATAATATGCAAACGATGTGCCTGTTGGGCCGAGCGCAAGTTTTTATAGTTTGAAATGCAGACAGTAGGATCCGCCTGCATGTCTACTAAAATCATAAGCCAAAGTTTAACTGAACGTCGCGTGTTCATTCTACATTAAGACGGCATGTTTCATGCGTAAAAACGCGTGAAAGATTTGTATTCGGAAATGGCCGAAGAAAAGTATGTGATTTCGAGAATTTGTATTTCTTCTTTCAATGTTTATCCGTTTCATAAGATGGTAATTTTCTATTTATACTTATTCAGTATCTAAAAGATCGGTTCCTTGGTTTTAATGTTTTTATTTTCCATCTTATAATTTGATGAGACAAACGTGAAACTAGTCTTATCTCCTGATTAATTAAAGCACTGTTGAAACTTATCTGGTTTGCATAGTCAATTATTTTCATTAAAAGTACTTTCCATTGAAAACTTGGAAAGTTTTTTATAGAGCTAAAGGACAATAAAGATAGAAGGCGTTAACAATGAGTTAACTTTTTCGAATAAAATGGCGGCCAATATGGCGGCGCCCATAGCTGGAAGAAAAAATTTCAGCCCTTAAAACCCCGATTTAACATCGATTTTTCACTGATTTTCTTATAATATACGTTTTTCCATTAAGTCCGCCTCGCTTTGCCCGCCTCATGCTGCGCTCGGTACAAGACCCACTCTATGAACTGAATAAATCAATTAATGTGTTTGTTTTTTTAATCCCAATTTAAGCCCGTTACTTCCTTGTTTAGCCACACACATATAGGTCTTTTTTTAATTGCTGTGTCTCCTAAACACGAACAATACGGAACATTAAAAAAACAAAAATATTGTATAACTCATATTAGAAGCACCATCAATATGTAATATTAAATCATATATAATAAAAAATATATCTACTTTTGTTTTGGAAAAAATAATGAGGAGGGGTTTTTTACGACTTTTTTAAAACTAATTACGTATTTCCTCGATTGATAAAACAGGGATTTGTTGTTTACATCAATTTCTCAGAGATTTTAAGCAGCACCTTCGTATTAAGAGCCTTTGTTTCGGGCAGGAGTTGTTTTTGGTTGTTGTTTTTTTTTTGGGGGGGGGGGGGTTTGTTTGTTTGTTTGAATGTTTTGTTTTTTTATTGTTTTTCTTGGTTTCTTTTTGGGTTTTGTTTTTTTTGGGTTTTTTTTTGGGGGGGGGGGCGGGGCTAGCGCATTCATTATTCAAGTTATCGTAAACATGGTAAATGAACACAATTAAATTATTCAGATCCACGTAAGAACAATGAAATGGCAAAGAATTCATTTGGTATTAATTCAAAATCAGAAAATGCTATCATACTTGTTGGCTCTATAGTAAAAGTACCTTGATTACGAATTTCAACCCGTCTTTGTCAATATGAATAGATAAGCCCTGACAATGACTTGGCTCTATTTAACTCCACGCTTACAGTACAAATATATAATAAATTAATTAATAATATTTGTCCATTGGGTAAAACCTGGTGGAAAAAAGTGTTTCCATGTCAAATTATGGTCGATAGTGATCTGGACTGTACAAATTTTAAGTACACTGATATTCAACTGACAATGATACTGAAATCTTATTACATTTTTTAAGAAAAAAAGAGTTATTACTTAGGTACATAAAGCGGATTTCTTATCTGTCGAATTTTATATTTTTTAATATTCTTGATAAAGAAACCTCTATAGATACACGGACATATGATAATATTTAACAAAAAATTATATTTTAATAGTTAAACCTTCCGTTCTTATCCGCTACCGCCTATATAGTGTTAACCTGACTTAAAGGAGCATTGACAATAGACATCACATTAGATATACACTCAGCGGTATAAGTTTACATACTCATTCATATTGTGTGCAAACAACAGTATCTAGTATTTTAAGTATTATTTCCGATGCGATTAAGAGGATTAAATGGGCAAGGTCATTTTAAGGTAAATAAACCTCCTATTGGAGACCTCTCTTTAATAATGATTCCAATTTCAAAGAGCCGAAACAGTTGTATATTTCTCTTTACTTAATGAAATTTTATAGCTAGAACTTTGTGCTAAAAGAGGATGGGTGGATAAGGCGTGTAAAATGCCCAAACGCGGTCGGACAGGCTACTGAAAAATTAAAGTATCAATAAATCTGATGGGTTTTTATTTTTAAATCATTTAAAACAATATATATTTAACGAATCATTGATTTTCAACCTATAGGTATGTTCAATACTTGGAGTATGTTGATTCAAACAAACGTATACGTATCAAAACCTGCAAATACTGTCATTTTTTATAACTTCAAGACATTTTCTTTAATAGAGTGGGTCTGAGCTCCATATTTTTCTCATAATCTAATTAAGGTCTATTGGAAAACAAACCGATTTCAATCAACAAAAACGTGGAGAGATGACACACTATACATTAAAAGTATCATTTTGTATCCCAACAATTGAACGTTTTGAAAAAATAATACAAGTCCGGTAGTTTATAGCCTTATTCACACATGCTATTTAAAAAGCCCACTTTGTTGTGTCTGAAATGGCTCAGTGGTAAGAGTACATGGCATATGCTAACATTATATATCTAAGGTTTTTATGTAACGGGTTTGATACCACCAAAATATCCAAAAATATTTTTTTCCCTATTTTTTGTTAAATATATTAAAAACTGACTATAGTTAGAAAAATTTGCTTTTGCAAAGTTGTATTATAATATATTTGAATAGATTTAATTGGGGAAAATAAATTCAAAATTGTATTTCACTTCTAAACCGAATGGGCATGTGTGCCATCTTATTCCCCCATCTTCTTTATTTTACTTCTAATGGTTGCTAAAAGGGCATGGTCACGATTTTATTTAAAAAGTATTCTTCCAATTTTCACGTTTTAAATGTAAGGCATTTGTCAAAGGCAACCAACGCGGGTATGATAAGGCAACTCTCAGCGATGGATTAAGTAAAAATTCCTCTGATCGTCATGTTTTCAGAAAAATAAACAATATATAAAATGACCATATTATCCACGATTATTAAACTCAGAGTTGCCTGAACCCGAGAAAGTTTGAGTGTTATTCGTCGAGTCTTGAGCCAGTTACAAAGCTTACAATGCTTTGCTAAGTAAACACGCTTTTGATTATATTTTTAATGTTGAAGTGAAAATTCCAGTTTTAGACCTTGAATGTTCTTAATATTAGGAACTGTTTATTTATGCATAAAAAACCCGTAGACAGGTTGGCTTGAAAACGAATTTTACCGGTATATTGAACACATGTAAAGAAAACGAAGGCATGAGCTTTGGTTACATGGCAAACAATTGTGAGCTCTACATCTTTCTTATAATTCTACAACTATGCTGCCTATGACCTTTACAAAAGATTTGCTGTAGTTTAATCTTCATTAATGTGTGTGTGGTTAAATATGAAAACACAGCAAAGCGTTCTTTAAGATACAAAAATACAACTAAGAAATTACAGATTTACTATGCAATTCAATACGTGACAGAATTCGTGACTAGACATTTGACTATGTTGGTATAAAACAAATGAACTCGATCCATTTAAAAATGAAAACCAACATTTTAAAACATTCCATTTGAACTTCAATTTCGTACAGTTTCTGAATGTTAATAAACAGCCTAATACACGTTTACTTGTCATAGGGCACTTAATCTTCCCTACAATTTTTCTATTAATATGTTTAATCTAAATAGTACAAAATGATAAGTCAAATGATGAACCTAATAAAGCTACATTTAACATTGCAATAAAGGGATTTTTAAAACGCATACACTGATGGCACGATAACAAACTCAAAATTTGCATAATATTATAGCGCCTTGTAAATAGGAAAAATACCATTCAAAGGTTAAGTTCTCCGGTTATCTGGTTATCTTTTTTCTGTGGTATTTTGCGGGTACAAAGAATTCGCAGAAATTAAAATCATAAAATATTCTTAAAATTAAATTAATTAAAACTACTTTGTGTTCCAATGCATGGTAAATAAAATGCAGCAGGGCTTGGCTACCCGTTACATGTACGCTGTCCAACTTATCCAGAAAATGTGGTTCAAACATAAAATAAAAAATATACTCAGTACAGATAGAATATTGTCGGGGGAAAAAAAGTAGGTAACATTACAACGACTGATTCTAAAATTCCATTTGACCATTAGAAATGTATTCCTAAAGCATTGTAAATAATAAAAGCAGAAAAATAGAATTTGACTAAAATCGTTATCATGCCCATTTAATACAGGGTCTTTGTATTGTACATCTACATGATTATACCATGCAACCAATAATTTAAAAATACATACCCCTGCAAACACAAAAAAATGCTTTTTAGCGTTAAAAAGGATGGGTTATATCTTTTACAACATGTATATGTATATATGTCTTGTATATATGTTGCTTTATATAATGTCATTTATTTACTTAATAAATGACCTTTTTACCTTTATATGAGTTGAAGTATTTTTCTTGGCAGGCTGACATAAATAACGTTGCGGGTACTGTAACAAATATAGTATATAAGTACATTTTTTACGTTTCCCTTGTTTAACTGATTTTAATAAATCTCGTTATGTTCTGTACAATACTTTACTTCGAAGGTGCTCAATGTTAATCTCTAGATTATGTGAGGTAAAAATATATTTTTTGCACAAGATCTACATTTTTGGCTTAGTTTTTGTAAGATTCTCTATTTGATCAATTTTTAATAATTCCTTTATTTTATTTTTGTAGACATACCACGTGTTGAACTTTCAGTAGAATCAACTGGTTTCTTTGGATCCAAGGCAACTATAAGGTCCAATGTTTTTTCATGTCCATTACCAGAAAGAGTGCAATGGCAGAAAAGTAACAACAAAAGGATTTTCCTTCCCGTCGATATCACAGCACCAGCATATAGTGGGAGTACAGATGTTCCCCGATCTGCGATTCTTGTTATTCCCAAACTGTCGTTTGATGAAAAGCTCTTCTATCGTCTTTTGGTTCGGAATAAAATCGGGCAGAACTATAGTAACCCCATATATCTCAACGTTACAGGAAGTATGAATCAATATTCCTCGTAAATATTAATCATACTATCGAACTTGTTTTTATAGAATGTCTTTTGTAGGTCCTCCAAATATTACTGTTAGTCAGGAGACTAACATCAAAAATAAGTCAGTAAAACTCTGTGGAAACGTTTTCGTGTATGACAATTCACCTGGCATTCTGAGTGTTTATTGGGCAAAAGACGGAAAGAAGATAGATATTACAGAAAATGGTGGGAAATTCTCACAAGTGACTATCGATGAACCATCATTGAACATAAAAGATGTCAACCTTGATGACATCGGCGATTATCAACTTACTGCCACTAATGCAGTTGGGTCTACAAAAAGTGATGTCATCAAACTTGGTATCATAGTTTATGTGTATAATTTAACTTTATGATTGGTTTTCATTTTTTATTTTAATATAAGTGTACATATTAGACACGTTTTCCAAACAACAATGCTAAACAACTCTCAATCGAGTTGTTTAGCTTACCTGACCAAATTTGACCGGTGTTTATCCGTATGTCGGTCTTGTTTTTTGTTGTTTTTTTTCTATTAACTTTTTACAATTACTACTTCTTCCCACTTGGAATAGTAACCCAAACATGGTACAATCAATGTGTTTAGGAGATTCAAGTTTGTTAAAATAGAGGCCCACACCTTCTTTTAAATGGAGATAATTAGTAATTATTGGCATATTTTTAACATTATTGAAACAATCTTCACAAATTATTATAGGTATTTTTCTAAAACCTTCCTAAAATAAAGCATTCTCATTCCTAAAGCATCCTCAAGTAGGGTTATTTTTAGTTTGTTTTATCACGATCCTCTCCCCGAGGAAAGGGGCAAGCCACATCATGAAAAGGTGTTTCTCTGGTAAAAGCAACTTTAGATACAACGTAATGTAGATTAAAGGTTGTCAAAACCATGATCTTTTAGTCAAAGCTATACATAGAAGAGTGTTTGTTTTTAGATAAATCATTCGTTTTAAAAAATTGTATAGCTATATAATGAAAATTATATCTAAATGCATCTTAGCACATGGTAAAATACTGATTATTTACATTTCAAACCCTGGTTAATTAGTGTTTAATGATTGGTTTTATATATTTCAAATCATCTTAAAAGGTCCTCCTAGCCTTCTTTTGGAAAAACAAGAAGATAAAAACACTGGGAGACAACAGTTTACGTTGACTATTAAATCATTCCCTGCACCATGCGATATTAGATGGAGTGCAAAAGTTAATGATGACGATATATTCACACCAATAGACATGAATGCTGAAGAATACAAAGGCACAACAGTATATCTTCCTCACCCAGTTTTAGTTGTGAATCAGGGCAATCAACTAGAGAACTATACCTTCAAAATTGAAGTAAACAGCTTTGTAGGAAGCACTATTGAAGTTTTCTCTGGTAAGAAGTACGTTTACTTACAAGCGATCTCATTGTACACATACAATATGATTATAATGAGGATTTCCGTTTTAATGTGTTTTCAAATATGATGATTAAGAATGAGTTATTTTTGTTTTTAAGGTCAGAAATACCCGTCGATTGCAAAAAAAGAAGGTAAGCCTTAATTAAAATATAAGGTTTTTTTCAGTTTATGTTACGTTAAAACTATATTAGTTAAGCAGCTACAAACGAAATACCTAATTTTCAGGAAAAAGAGCTTTACAAGATAATTTATTAGCAAATCTTGTGTTCATTTTATCGTACGCCCATAATTTAATTCGAGATTTAAGATTCAAATAACGAGAGCTGATGTACGAAATGTAAGATTTTGATTGCAAAAAAAACTAATTGATCAATCAATATACACAATTAAACACTTTACAACCTAATCTAACAAAAGGGTATGTCGTTCCTTCTCTTCTATACAAAAATTGTTGTAATACTTCTTGTAAATCACATATAGAACTATAAATAACTAAATACGTGATAATTGATATTGTGAGTTATGCAAATTTAAGATGTAGTGTTCATCCTTGTATATTATCCCTTATACTTCTAAAACCAAAGTGCATTAACAAAAATCACTCTTATCGAAATACATGTATATTGTAATATAAATGATATTTAGAATGAAAAGTATAAGTTGTTCAAAACTAGAGTGTATGAATGAACGATAGAAATAAACAATCAAAATATACACTATTATAAAGGTTTAAGTTTTAAGTTAAATTTATTTTAGACATTATAATTTAACTTAAAAGTTCTGACGCATAAGGATTTTTAAATAAGTACACATAATGAAACATCATATTATAAATTACAGAGAGAGAGGGAGAGAGAGAAAGAGAGAGAGAGAAAGAGAGAGATGGCCAGGCTATCATTTATACCAACATAAAGGTGCTATACAAAATTTAACTGTACCCTCCTTGCATAAATATGGCATAACATTTGAAGGAAGGAATGTGTTTATTTTCTTGTAAAGGGACAGGGGTGCAAGATTAATTTCAGGAAATTTAGCAATTGGCCTGAAACAACTACAGTATCACAAAAGATGTTATTATTAAACAGTAATATCCGCATATAGTGGTGCCGCTAAATAACAGTCGTGCCTGTACCAGCTTCAGTAAGAAAAAAAAAAGGCCACTGGTACTTTTTTTTTTAAAATTATAACATCTTATCTCATAAAACACATCTCATCATTAACACTTTGGGGTTGAACTGTTTGCATGGGAATTATAGATTAATTATAAATTCTAACATTTCATGTAAGAGAAAGTATGGTTTGTATAATTATTACAAACAAAATAACATTATGCCTCTTCGGCGGTTGCCGGCTTTAGATTTTCTTTTGTATGCCAACATCACGTTTGCGCGGAATTAGAATAGGGTGGCGGTGAGAGGTGCAGATCCCCCTTTAAAGAAAATTATATATTTAGTTAAACTACCAAAACATAAACCCATCCTCCCTCCCACGCAAACACAATTATTACACTGCGCCCCCCCCCCCCCCTCATTCTTTCATGGATAAATAAAATCCATCAACATATTTGGTTACAACGAACGCCTGTGCATGTAATTGCAACAACGAAGATTGGAACCTTGTAAACAGTGCAAAATACATGAAAGCCCCGATTCGAATTTTCTACCTACGGACATGTCGTGAACGTTTAACAAAATGCGATTCGCTGTTAGGTAACATTTTTGGGGGGATATTATATTTATATTTTATTGTTTCAAAAGGAAGTACGTCAGAACATGCAGTTGTTCCAATTACCACCCTAAAGCTGAAGTGTGTCATTTTCAAGGCTAATTACCTAATAACATTAAGCAACGGATTAAATAGTAAAATAATCATTGTCCGAAATTACGTATACAACGCTGGTCTACAGGTTGCATTAGCAGGTACATTGTACTAGTTTTACCCATTTCTTTGGTTAGATGGATTTTACATGGCGTACATGCATATATGTTTTCGATATGCAGTATAGGATTAACTAACATGAAAAAAACTTTCTTTTTTGGTAATAAGCTAATGGAATTCATATTGCGCTTTAATTGGATTATCATTATGATGTTGGCAAATAGAACTTAGTATAAAACATAAAGTAGCGCAATATTATGAGACACCGATATACATAATAGTTAAGGTTTACATCTATTTTCTAAAAAGTAATCTTCCATTGGCAGCATACTACATGTATATCATTATCTTTATTTGAATAAGGTAGTCATCATTTAATTTCCAATTGCAGTTGTATAGTTTCTGTAATTTTACTTGCAAAAGTGTTTTTTTTTTAAATTTAGCAAACTTAAACTATTGAGTTGACCTCATATTAACATTTTGTAATAAATATACGTTTTAAATATATGTGCAGATACTTTTAATGTTTATATGAGTTATAATAGGGAGAGAAGGAAGAGGTCTTAACACCATCATCACACAACAGTAATAAAAAAAAAGGTTAATGAGTACTATTTTCTTTTTTTGCTAATATTTTTTGTCAAGATATATCTGGTCCTAATCAACTATCTTTTTTAAAAAATGTTAATGATCTCCACCCCTTGTGTTAACCTAATCACAAGAGATAAGAGGTTGTCTAGGAATTAGGTTTTTTTTCTGGGAGGAACATCATTTTATCAATGCGATTGACCCTCGAATAAAATCAACTTTATATATCTAAAACTTTTTTGCACGTTTATAGGTCAGCATATTCATTGAATAACAATAGGAGTTCTGCGGCAAGGTTTTTTTTTAAAGTGAAAAACGTTAATTTTCTGGTACTATTTGACTCCCTGGATGAAAATTATTTTTTAAAAACCTTAATGCACCTCTACAGGACACCCCTATCATATTCTTAAATATGTTGTGTCTTTTCATTCCAACACCAAAGGAGTTCTGGAATCTAGGCTTTAGGAGAGATAAACGTCACTTTTATTCAACTATTTGACTCCCTGGGTGACAATTTAATTGTTAAAACCTTTTTGAACATCTACAGAATATCCCCCATCTCATCCAAAATATGACGAAGATTTTCCATAATTTGTAAATGGAGTTGTCTGAATCATACTTGAAAGGTGTCAAATTGTGATGCCCACCGACTGCCCTTTTGCAAAACGTTGACGTTTTTAAAATCACGCGTTTTCTTAAAAAAAAATCATTTTCAACCCAAGGACAAAATTAAAATTTCAAAAGCCTTGTTGTGCATCTATAGGACACAACAATACATATTCAAAACAAAACAAACAAAAAACAAAAAAAACTGTCTTTTTTACCAGTTATTTGACACTCGGAATATCAGATATGTTGGAATTCTTTTTGCAAACAACATAATGCCCCAAGAGTTTAGTTTGCTGGTTTATACCTGAACTTTAATAATTATTGAATATAAGTTATGCTCATAGTTATGCAGACATAAAATTTCATAAACCTTTCCAATGCCTCTTTACATTATTTAGTGAGGTACTTAAATATAAATGTACGTATATTTTAAATGTAATCGTCAACTTGCTTTTGGATTAGAAATGTTTCAAAGATTTAACAAAAAATCGTTATCTTTGTGTAAATGTGCGTTCTATTCTTTATTGTTATTAGAATGAATGGCATTCTCAAACGATATAATCAAATTATGAAAGATGCATGCCCTTAAATTTTAAGATTTTAATGTGTTCTTAAAATGAATATTGCTTGCATTGTTATCTAATCGGTAACCTATTACGCCTTTCTTTGATTGTATATAAGTCTTACTTTTCAATCTTGAAAACAATGCCAACAATTTGACTTATTCATGTTTTTTATAGAAGGAGGAGTCTTATCTATTGCATAATTTAACGTAGATCTGATTTAATTGAATCTCAATGTTTATACATGCACCTGGTGTAAGTTATAAAAAGATATCTCAGTTTCATTGTTGGAACCAGACTGATAATTTTTAATTCTTTTTAAACAGATTTTAAATTACAAAATTCCTCACCAACCACTTTTTTTTAAACAATTAAGTTAAACACAAGATTTTCATGAAAATCGTTTGATGTCGCTATAACACATGTGTTTACATATCTGATTTTATGATAAGATAATAAATCTCGAAATTAGAGAATTTTGAATCTCGTATTTCGATTTTTAAATCGTGTAAAATTAATCTTATTGCTTTTTGTGTGCTTCAGAAGTTGCAAGCTTTACAAAATGTGAACCGGATCCCGCTAAAATGTTTCCTTGACACCCAATCTAAATGCAATGCCAAAGAAACAAATTGTAATGAATGTCATTTTTATGACCATATTACTACTCTCGAAACATGCCTATATATATATATATATTTTTTTATCAGATTCTATGGAAAATACACTTTACGAAGACAAAGGTGCAGGACTTAAGTTTGCCCTTCTCAATATCGATCTAGCAAACCAATTTCCTGTCGAAAAAGTAAAATTGCTTAAATTCATAATACAATGTAAGTTTTTCTTTTACTCACATTATTTAGATTTTACTTAATCTTTTATATAAATGTAATATAGTTGATAAAGTATGTAATAAACAACAACATATATTTTGATGGCACTACAATTGTCAATTAGCGCATTTTGTTGGCTGTACTTAGGTAAAACATATTTAATGCTGTCGAGAAAACTGTTAATTAACATACACGGCATAAAGCTCTGCCATTCAGTCAACTGAATGATAACTGAATGATCTGGAAAGGTGACTGAATGGCACAGATACACCATTCAGTCACCTTTCAGTTACCTTTTAGTCACCTTTCAATTGACTGATGGCATACATTCATCCTGTGATAAAGCGTAGCAGGTATTCCAATCACATAAGATAAATACTATTATTATTATAATTTTCAGAAGTCTGTACTCTTACATTTTTATCTTAAGATTTTTTTTATTTAAAGGAGTAGACTATGAATAACAAAATATTGATTGCCTTACTTTGTATTTCCCGCTACTATTAAAACTGCCATGAAACTCTATCAATGACGTCATACCATCCATTCCGGGTCGTTTTATCAACAAGTCATTACTATTAGCAAATTACATGTAAGATATTCGCTCTAAGTGGCAAGTTCTGTAAAACAAAAGAAAATATCACTCATCATTAAAGCTGAATCCATTACAATAGCATCAGTATTAGCTACTTAAAATATCTGCTCTAAACTGACAAGTTCTGGCAAACATGGAACAATATTCAATTGAGACTGTTCTTTTGCCTTTGCGATTCCGCTAAATTAAAAACTAATAACAAACACAACATGTTCGTCTACCTGACATGAATCTAAAAGCAAAGTTGGTAGAATTGCCTTCAGATGTCAAACATCACAGAAAATGTCTGTTTTCGTTATGTCGACATAATAATACGAAACTTACAAAATTGTGAGTGTGTTTTAAACATCCCGATTACATTTAACTTCTTAAGTTGTAGCAAAGAATTTCGGTCAAATACTTACTGGCGGAACCAATTTTTTTAAAAAAGATACCATAAAATGTTACTCGCAAAAAAATGGGTTTTTTTAACGGATTCTGAATAAATAACTTAAAAACGTTGTTTACAAAGAATTTGGCATAAAACAGTAAATGAGTTTAAGGCTAGCACAATTTTGTGCGTCTTTCAAACACGTCTAGAGATGTGGCCACAGGGTCGTCCATTCCTTTTTTTTAATCGGGAGCTACAGATCTGGAGCGACACAGAGAATGACAAAAAAGCATCATTTAAAGCATTGCAATATTTCAAACAGAAAATAATTTTGACTTTCCTTCCCTTTTATCAAATGCAAAGCAAATAATCAAAAAATACTGCAAGAATTGGGTTGGTACACGTCTTTAAAATGATTTTATTTTTGGCAAAATACGCACATCAATATGTTCATGTCAATTGTAGCCTCTGGTAAAGTTGAGGACGTGACTTCTTTAAAATCAGCTGATTCTGCAATGGAATGCTTCACTATTCTTCAAGATGAAAACATATTTTCTAAAACGGATGTTATTTTTGTACAATTTCTTTGCAAAGTGACCGGTTGTAAAGAATTGTATGATAAATGTAAGGATTATGCATTATCGCAAAAAGCATTGTGTTGTTTCGAAAGGCAAGTAGGTAAGTTTTCCTTCTTCAATATTTTAAAGGTTATGGCTTCTTTTATTTTGTAAAGGATCATTAGATTGTCGTATAATTGTCTACATAAGAACAGAAACCATTTATGAATATAATACTTAGTTTTTAAATAAAATGTAGTGTTCTGAAAGAAAAAAAAACAGCGATATTTACATAATACAAAAGTTATACGTATCAGTAATTTCAGATCAAATAAAATAATACAAAGCTTTTTATTCAAAACAGTTACGTAAAAACGGTTAGGTAAAAACCATCGTGTTTCTAATTCTTGATTTTTTTTTTAATTTATTTTTTGTTTATCAGAGAAAATTTCTGTGTGAAACAAATCATGTCCTCTTCATTGCACGAATACAATTAAACACGCAAAATAATTGGTCAAACGTTTTCAAATTCATAGAGTTGGTTTTTTTAATATTGTTAGATCTATTGTTCTTAATGTTAATGTATTTGCCGTTTCTTAAATTTTTTGAGTTAACTTTTTGTTTTATGCCAAAATTCAAACTACCTTTCCACTTTTGAAATCAGAAAACGGGTATACAAAAGTGCAGTTTCACGTTCAAGGAGACCTCAATAACTACACCAGAGAAAACATTATAAATATCGTTGAGACGGTTGCTGGTATCCTGAATTGTAGGACAGACGAGATTCTAGTAAATGGCGTTTATCATTCAGGAAGTTTTATGCTAGTGTTGTCAATGAAGGATATTTACATTAAGAAATGGATGAACTTAAGTGAACGAGACTGTCACCATCTTACAAGTCTTCATATCGACTATTTTATTCTTAACCAAAAGAGCTTTCAACTTGAGTCGTCAAAAGGTAAAGGAAGTAAAAGTAGCATTCTGCTATACAAAGGCATATGCAAATTTCTAAATGTCATTAAACACTTGAAGATTTAGATGATCTTTGTGATCACTTATCGTCCATCTGTCTGTAAACTTTGAAATAACTCGGCAAAACAGGAAAGGGATTTTAGATATTTTAAATAATGGACAAAAACCTTTTAATTAGCAATTGTTGATGGTGAATATTTTAATTATATTTTTCTCAAGACCCATTGCAACAGAAATTCATTTTTTAAAACAATACCTACGTACATAGGGAAGAGTCTTAATAACCCAAAACAGTAGTAACTATTACTTACTGATTTTTTAAGCATCATGCGTCCGTCGTCGGCCCATCTGTCTATCTGTATGTATTTTTGATCGATGTCTTTATATTTTTTTCATTAATTTTTTTTCTTTTTTTTTAACCATTTGGCCAATTTAACCAACTTTTGAAAACGTGCAAGGCATCCTTATGTGAAATAAATTAAAATAATGTGTTAAATCCATTAAAAAGGGATATTCTAGTTCTAATTTCTAAAAAGAGCTCTAGAAATACGTTTGAACGGCAAATTATTATTATTGGTCCAGCATGGTTTTTGTTATCCTAATATGATAATTAATATGTCATGTATCTTTATATAAATTAAATTTTTAGTCTAAAAAAATATGCTGGCCTTCATGAAAATGGCATTAAGTAGCTCAAATGGCGATTCAAAATTGCGGACAGCCAATCTTCAAATTTTTCTCTTAAAGTCTTTTCAATTGGAAAAAATAATGACAAACACTGATGAATTGATCCAAAATGTGTGCTGAGTCTTACAAATCATGCTGGCTTTCCACAAATGTGGTTCATTAGGTCAAAGTGGCGATTTAAAATAACAAACTTTTGTTTATTCGTCTTATATTACTGAAATGGAGATAGGCATGAGACAAGCAATGAAAATTTAGTCCAGCTAAGTTTTTAATCATAACTTAGGTGTGTATAGTCAGAAAAATTATGCCATTTACAAGAAAATGTCGTAAATAATCTTTAAAAAAAAAATGACGATTCTGACGGTTTAGTTTCTTAGATGTTGATGCTTTTTATCTCAAAATGGCGGACAACCAGATTTCATATTTTTCTTTAAACTCATTTAAAACGGAAAAAAGCATGAGACCAACAAGTTTAATTTGGTCCAGCAACGTTTATCAATATAACTACGACATACTGAGTCTTCAGAAATATGTTAGCTATGATGGAAATTCCGTAAAATAGGTCAAAATGGTGATTTAAAAAGGCCTTTAGCCAGATTTCATCACTTTCTATTTAAGTTTTTTAACAAGAAACAAAGCATTAAAACAATTATAATCCATTACAACAAAAAGTTTTGATTCATATTAAGGGTATACTGGGTTTGACAATATATGCTTACTTTTACAAAAAAGGCGATATTTGGGTCAAAATGGCGTTTCAAAATTGCCAACAGCCAGATTCATAATTCTCTTTTACAGGGATAAAACGTGTAAGTATTACATTATACAAATATGCACATAAAAAACGATTAGAACACTTTAACGAAGAAAAAGACAAGTTCCATATCTAAACTTCTATATTAAAATAACTCGAATTATTAGGCTTTCATACCAGAAAATCTGAAGAGTACTGTCTTTTGTTTTATATATTTTAAACATTATTGGTACTTGAAGATTACCAATTTGTTGTTTTTTTTCTCAATCAAAGTTTTGCTATAAATAACCAACGAATATTCATTTTAAAAATCCGGATATCATCTGGATATTTTGGATTATACAATTTTGCGCATACGCATTACAATCACGCTTAATAACGGAAGGCTCTTTAGTTTATGTATCCACAATTTGTATGGATAAACTCAGAAACAATATCACAAATACATGTAAATTTTCATTGAAAACTTAGCATGTATTCTTTTCCTCAAAAGGAAATACGGGATATAACTCTAAATATGTGAATTTAATATTAAAAACCCCGATAGTTCCAAATGTTAACATGGTTTGTATATTTGAATCGAGTAATAAACTTTCGTGTTAAAAGTGTTTTATTCTTCATTAATATGAAGTAAATTTTTAGATAAAAGGTATTTACAGCCTCAAAATGATTTGTTATGAATAATTTGACTGCTATTTCATTACAGCTTCTTTAGTTTTCTCCAAAATCGTTTCGAACGATTTTGCAATTTTTTAGCTACATTACGGCTATATGAGTTCCAGGTGAAGGCCTGTCCCGAGACTCAGTGAGATTATTCTAACTAAGCAGAGTGTAGATAAATTAAAAGCATTATTGTGGGCTTAAAGCTTGGTTATGTAAATGTCACCAATACGATGTGTCGATGTATCTATTTCATGAACGTGCGATATCATAAGCAATGTCAACCCGTGCACGCACGGGTCAAAGTCTAGTTTTACTAAAAATTGTTAATTTGTTCTGTTTTGTCTTATTAAGGCGTATACCGGTATCTTATTTAAACATTCTGTGTTCATGCTTCTCAATGTCCATTTTGTTCCTTAACCTTTCTGGGGTTTTTTTTTAAATTATACTTTAAATACCGATTTCTTCGACCTGCAAGTTCGTGAAATACAAACATGCTTACAGCGCAAAGTTTGAGAGAGGAGAAATATTTCTGCACCATAAAACTGGTGTTTTTAGGCTTTAAAGACATCGATGTCCTAAGCTTATATTATAACAGAGATACAATCAGGTACTTAGGAACAGTGTACGACATGTATAACTATTCTAGAATACATGTATGTTTGTCTCTACCTTTAATACCTTACCAGCATATCAATCTTACTAATATATCATCATATACAGTGGAAAAGCTTGTAATTTAAAATGAGTCGAGATCAACATATCGTCCAGCTTTATATATAGTAATAAGTATGCGCAATATGTTTTGGGCAACGCAAAGAATTTTACTCGTTTTAACATTACTAGGCACAGTGTAGAGATAGTACAATGAATCAAGCTGTCTATGTCTTCGTTAAAGATGAAGAACCTCTTGCAAAATGTTTAACATGCTTTTAGCCAAATGTGCCGAGGAAAGTATAGCAATGTGTGTCCATATTAAGAGGAAAAGTTAGGCTTTATATGTTAGACATTGCCAGTGTTAATGTGCAACATATCCTCACAAATAAGTTTGCTGATGGATTTATGAACCTCTTTAAAGCCGATAAACATCCCGGTCAATGTTGTTGAAGAGAAAATGTTCCCCTTTTATAGAACTTTGAATTAGCACTTGGTTCATTTCATTCATTGATATGATGTGACACAACTTCTTATTTCTACAGCATATCGAGAAAATCGACATAATAAATGAACAGAAAAAGGTATGAAAAGGAGAATTAACTGACCAGAAAATCAAAGAGTTCGAGAAGTTCTTTAGTTATATGAATAACCAAGACACATTGCCCACTGACACGGTTTAATTTGCATTTTTCCTAAAATCAAAGCCCGGGAATATGTCCACACTAAGATTTGCCTTACGTTGCTTATGAAACAAACACACACCAAGGTAATGATAGGGAGATCGGCATATATAAGCATGCCCATATCAACATGCCCAGCCGAGATAGGATAAACAAATTTAAGTAATGGTTGTTTGTTGCTGGAACTAATGACCTTAAGATCTTATGTCTAAAGCTTTCTTAGATTTGATAGCTTGCAACTGTCCCACAGGTTGCAGAACTTTTACGTGTGAATGTAAACGTGCCTAATTCCCGGGTAAACCATTTACAAATTTCAAATCATAATCTTATCATTCAAAAAAAGATTGTATAAATAACATAATTATATACTATATCTTAACAATTGAAAACAGAAAAAAATGCCATATAAAAAGCTGGTTGACGTTTTTTCAATTAATACACGTGTTCAAATTTGTCAGTTTCTCATTAGTATTGAAATTATGATATTCAAACATTTTCCCCATTTTAAAGGCCTTTAATAGTCTATATAGAGATCAATGAAATTTGGCTACTGGTATACACTAATTGCCATTTGACAAAATAAACGTCATTTTCATGAGAACAAACACATTTCACCTAATTATGATAAATATGTTTGCTAAACCAATTTGTGATTTTGTATTGTTATTTTTGTTTTCATTAAAGATACGAAAAATTGTGAAATCTGGCTGTCCACCATTTTTACTATTTATCACGATCAACATATTTTGTTGGATTCACAACACCTTAGTTATTATAAAATGCTATGGTAAACCAATTTATAATCGTTTGTTACCTTACCTAAAGAGAATTAAGGAATTTGCCTGTCGACCATTTTGGCCGCCATTTTGACCTTATTAGCGCCATTTTTGTCATAGCAAGCATAATTTTGGACTAAGCACGACTTAATTAATATGCAAAAATAACATTGCTGGACTGAATTATTATTACTTATTAGGTTAGTTACTGACTCACTACGGAAATATATTGGGTTGATCAATGAGATTGATCAACCCAATATATTTCCGTAGTGAGTCAGTAACTAACCTAATAAGTGTTTTGTTTTCTCGAGGACTATCAAGCGACATATCTATTCACAAATAGCGATGATCTACGCAAAGCCATGTACAAGATGCCTAACATCTCGTCCAATTTAACTCATTTAAACTCTTCAAAATTTTCAATCTCACCTTTCAAATACTCTTTCAAAATCTTTGCTTCACCCATGTTTACTTACAATGTTTTGTTGCCATTCAATTTTAAATGTTTTCTACCTTTCCTCTGCAGAGATTTGAGCAAATTTCGACGCTGCCATTTTGTTCTGCTCCAGACAAAATAAAGTGACGTCAATATTCTAAGGGCAACTACTCTAATTTTAAAGAATTACAAAGGGCAACTACTCCAAATACTTTAAGAATTTACGGCATGCAGTTTATGTATAAAATACTATGAAATGTATAATGAGTAAAAATGAGTAAGCGAAGCGTCGACCAATGACGGCCATATTGCCTACTATTATTTCTCACAGAACAAATATAGAGATATATGAGGCAATCACGTGCTTTGGTTAAACCAATGAAAATGTGACATTTCAGTCGAAGGGAAAACAATATTGTTTATTATGCGTTTTCTCTAGTTTAATTTTTTTAGGAAAAAAATTATAAAATCTGGGTATTTGCCATTTTGAATCGCCATGTTGACCTAATTAACGCTTTTTGTGAAAGGCCTGCAATTTTTGAGAGCTGATTTTAATCAACTCTCCTATGCAGTTACTCTGGCAAACCGAAAGTGAAGCAGTGTTTGGACCTAAGCACAAATCATCACCGCTGACAAGATTTAGTTCTTGAAAATAATCGATAAATTCGAAGTGTCTTGAAGCATTGGTTTTTAAGAAACTTATTTATTACTACCTTTAATATAGTCAGATGTAAAATAGTACGAACAATTTAGATATTTTTAAGCAGTCGTATGTATTCATACGCCAGAGTTCAATAAAGTTTCGTTCAACCATCGGCTGTCTCCGTAAATCTCCGACAAACAGAGAGTCATTCTATATTTAGAGGTCGTGTCATCAAGCTATCACGTGACCTGGTGTACCCATTCTCTTGCTTGTTGGAGATTAATCGAGCATCTGTTTGAACGAGACTAGAGTTCATTAATGCTTGGATCCATACAATTTTTGAACAGTTCGATTACTTATGCATAGTTTGATTGAATCAATTCTATCATTTATCATTACACAACACGATTTATACGATTTTTTCTCAAAATTCTTGTCGGAAAAGTCCGAGAATTCATATTATAAAAATATGCGTAATTCAAAGACAGATTATAAACTACTCGCCAAGCAAAGTAACATATCGTTGATTTTAAAATGAATAATAATCGATAAAATCAACTCCCGTCAGTACTTCAGTACTTTGATTTTCAATCTTAGCACACTTTAGATATGATAAAATACTAAGCTGGATCATTCCATTATTGTTTGTTAATAATAAAAAGACTTTAAGAAAAAAAAATATAAAATTTGGTCGTCCGCCATTTTGAGCTACTTTACGTCTTTTTTTATGAAGGCAAGCATATTTTTTTTGGAATCAGCACACTTTGGTTACATTTAAAAACCATGCTGGACCAAATAATAATTAAAAGCTATTTTTTTTTACTAAATCGGACTAGACTATAATGTCATCCACCGAAATAGTAGAATAGTCTCCTGTCTCAGAGAGACAGATAATATCAGAACTAGTATCAAACTTTCATTTTTTAAATATGAGAGAGAGACAGAGACAGCTCTAGAGACAGAGAGACTTTGGTTAAAGTTGGCAGACTTGCTTAAGCTATAAAAGCTATCAAAAACACAATTTTGATTTTTAGCAAAAAAATTAACTTCTCTTATAAAAAAAAGCGTAAATTGAAAAGAAGTCCTATAAAAATGCATTTTTACAAATTATTGCAAGTGAAATTATCTATCTTAGGATATGAAATTAATTTTATTTACAATACGGATCCAATGTCATCCTATGAATATATATTATGGAAGAATAAAAACCAATATCATAGTGCATGTTCGCAGGATATTAAGTAGTTGTTATTGCTTGCTCAATTACAAATCAGTTGCAATTGTGTATATGCTAAATAGTTGTTGATTTGAAATTAATTATAAGTCATCACCTATCAGCCAACTATTTTTTTTAAATGTATCCGAAATAACATGTATAATCTAATTATGTTGTATTGAAATAATTAATTTGAGTTTCACATGGTCGGGGTTGCTGTCAAAATTTAGTTATAGTGGGATTGTCGAATTGGAAAAAAATTGGAATTTAAAGTTATTTGATAATATTCACTTGCAGACCAGTACATTTTAATTAATATAGAAATAATACTAGTTCATAAAAAGGGCATGTGCCAACAATGCGTTTTTATCAGAAAATTACATAGCCGATAATAACTGTAAATGAAATGCGTCTTTAACTGTAACAGCTTACAAAATTTACAAATCCGTCATACAAAAAAAAATGTTGTATAAAATATTTTTTTGTAGATTTGGTGGAAAGCAAAATAGCAGTCTTAGACAAAGAACTACAGTTTGCAAAACTATGTGGTGATTTGGCAAAAGATTTTCCACGGCAGAAATTCCAACAGCTAAGGAGTATATTAAGCGGTTAGTAATGAATATAATTTATAATTTTGATAAAGAATCATGTTTGTAATACAACTTAGAGTAATACCAAGCTTTAGCCGACCTTTTAAGCATTTCTTTCCAAATGCAGACTTTAAGCTTGACTACATAAACTAGATATAGTTATATGCAAGATATTATTAAGTATAAACGCAAGAGTAACAGCATTTGCGCTATGAATGAAGTTTTAATAAACGTTTCATCAGCCAATTCACGAAAAGATGTGCAATGTCAAACGAATTCTATCTTGTTGTTGGTTTTAATTTCTTGTTGAAATATGATTGTATAGCATTGTTTGAGTTAAGTGATAATTGATTTTGTAGATTTTATCCATAGGTTTAAAAATTATCTACAAGTGTTGCATTTAATTTTCAAAATAATTTCAGAAAAATATTATTAAGAGAATTCGTATTAAGTGATTTGTGTATAATGTTATCCCTTTCTTAAACTCATCAGTATTAAGATATTCTCTACAACATATTATCTTTTGTCTGAACATTATAATATTTGACGACAATTTTAATTTTCTGAATATACTGTTTAGTTTGTCGGAAATTATTAGACATTTTACTTATTTCAAGAAGAGAAATTAATCTTGATATTAAATACAACATTGTCTTTTTAACATAGCAATATCATTTTTTTTTAATTTCATTTTTTAATAAGCTAAATGAATTAAAATATGAATTTTAACATTGCCGGTTTTCCATAGCAAATTGTTAAGAAAAACTTTAGAAAATTAACACTTCAAATATTCAAACTCATTCATATCTAATAACACAATACGTCGCACTTACAAAACGTAACATTATAAATATTGTATTATAATTTATGTTTTGTAGATTCTACAAGAAAAATGGAATCCCTCATGCCGGCAAATTCCGTGTTGGAATGTTTTGCTTATCTTCTAGAAAAAAATCTTTTTTCGAAAGAAGACGTTAGTTTCATACAATTTCTTTGTAAGGAAGCGAACTGTGAAGAACTGCATAAAAAATGTGTGGAATATGCACAAGGACAAGAACTACATTTTTTTGAAGAAGGTATGTGTTTTAATATTTAAATTCTCAACCTTATTCTACAGTTATCAATTGTACTGCCAAGTTATACAACATAACGCCTTATATATAATATAATGATAATGATTTTTAAAGAATATTGATGCATTCATTGCATTGGTATGGAATTCAAGTTTATACTTATATTCTTATACTTCTGCAGCTTTCGGTGTTTCATTCACTCAATATCACACTTAAGCTTTTACATATATATATATATATATATATATATATATATATATATATATATATATATATATATATATATATATATATATATATATATATATATTATGTTCAAACCACGGCCATTATAGACCAGAGGTAACAAATCAATAAAATAAAAATAATACTTTATTAATTTGTTTTGTGATTAAGATCAAAACAATAAAGTATACAAATTGCAATGTTTTAAAGATTGAGGAAAAATATCATATAAAAACATTGTTTACATTAAGTTAATTTATTTTATGAAGCAAATATACCATCTGTTTATTCATTTTATTTGTAATGTTTAATAGTTTTACATGTAATATCGTGTTTTTTTAAGATTTTCCGATTAACAATTTCTTTCTGAAAACGTTTTTGTGTTCTTATTATTTTTTTGAATTCGACTTCAATTGTCAGTATCTCGATCGTTGTTTTATAATTGTTTTCTAGTATATTGACATGTCACGCAGTGTTGTTCTAATACTTGATTAAAATTTCAATTCGCTCTAAAATAAGTATCCTTATACAAATAGTTTTATCACATGGGCAATTTGTAACAATGACAAATCTGTAATTGCCTAGTTTGGATGTAGATAAATACAAAAAAGGAACACGTTACCTATAAAAATGATTTTAAAAGATATTTTGTTAAAGAAAATTAATCAAACAGTTGTGAGTCTTATCCAGACTATAAATTTAATTTGAATCAAAATGGGATTATTCCAATTTTTATGGAGTTTAAAAACTTTTCAAAAACTTGAAAAGGAAGAATCAATCCGTGTTTTGTGTTTTCTGAGTTTGGTGCAACACTATCCAACGTAAATACATGAACATTACCCAATTATCATTATTAGCAATACAATGTATGATTTTCAAATGTAAAAAAGGAAATATCATACATTCATGAAATAACTTGAGATTTATACTCAGAAAAAAACAAATTAACATTAACAGATATGTTTATCAACATATGTTTATCATATGTTAAATTTATATTAAACGTGCTTTACATAATCATATGAAAACCACATTTTTATAAACACATGTTAATCATTTGTTGAGCACATGTAAATATCATTTTATGTATATTCATTATGGTTTTCAGTTTTAAGAGGACCTTATTGCTTTTGTAAAGCCTTTAAATGCGATATCTTTAAACGCATGGATTATTTTTCTTGAAATTTACTTAGAAAGTACGTAGATCTATAAACAACTCTTTTTGTATGAATGACGTCAATTTCGGTCGTTGATTTCCTTAATTTTTTTTTAAGTTTGTAATTTTGTCCGCTTAAATTTGAGATAGAAAATTGAAATTTTTCGAGATGTTAGATATATCATTTGTAGAATGTACAAAAGGTATAGGATTGTCTTTTGTCATTTTCGGTCGTGACCTGAAGGGAACAAAAAAAGTAATTTTTTCAAATGATGGTCAGTATGATGATTTTTTTATATTGTTTTCCCCAAAGTTATTTAAGGCACTAAACCAATCCTTACGAGTGAAAGATTTACATGTTTCGTTAAATTATCTTGGATATTTCATTTAAATGTGTCTTTTTTCATTTTGTCCGCACAAAACTTTAAAAACGGCTTGTGGTTGAGCAACCAAACTTTGCTACAGTATAGACGTTAACATGTAAATGTGCAAAAAAGAATCAATATTTTGTCAGCCACTTCCGGTTGTCATCGGATACAAATAAACTTTTTAGGATCTACCGGATATATTTTGAAATTTTACTCAATAAATGCATCATTATTGCGTTCCTTCCATTGAATCCTAAAATCTCATTAAGATTTTTCTTTCCTGATTTTGTCCCCAAGAGGTCTCAATAACGTAAAGTGCCTGAGTAGCCAAACATCGCTATAAAATAGACGTGATCAATCAAATGTGCAGAATAGAAATTAATGATTTGTAAAGACTACCGTTCTTTTTCTTTGAAATACTTGGTTATATCATTAATATGTTCTTTTTTGTCCTGGCGAAATCTAAACAAGAGACCCTTGGGACACGTCGCTCATTTAAAGGATAGTTCTTGTATCATTCTATATCGAAATATTTGATTATAAATTAATCTCGTCAAAAATATTGTAAAACTTCCATATATTCAAGATTGTACAATACGTTAAGCTTAAAAGCCTTAGTACATCCAAGATCTTTAAACTGGACAATTTAATTATCTTAGGCTTCAACACATAATTCTTAAATAAACAATATAAAAAACACAATGAATATCACTTATTACATGTACGTAACGATACATTCCCTAAGAACGATCGGAAGGAATGCCGATCGTGACGTCAAAGTTAACTATGACGTCATATCTTATGAAGTACAGACAAGTGACTTTCTACATATCGCTGTGAAATTAATCGGGCACATCTACACATCGCTGTAAAATAAGTCAGGAAACCATTACATACCCGCGCCATATAAACAAGGAACTGCTGGTCCAATAAAAACAGGGCATTCCTGGTCCGAGTAACTGACGCCAAATGTTCTCTAAATGTTCTATTCACGCGCTTCCTGCCGGTATAGCTCGCTTCGCTTGTCATTTCTGTGCTGGCTCTATATAAGTGGAATATCATGTATAAATATATTGTTTTGCTTTTAAATGAGTTGAGGTTTTTTTGTGTGGGTCCAAATTGAGATTTTAAAATCTTACATAAATCATTAGAACTCAGTAATTGTTAATACTAGTATTTATCATACAGTCAGAGCCATATTTGATTACCATAACTGGTATATGGAGTGTTGTGCAGATAACGTTGAGCTTAAAAAGAATATATTGATCCTGGATAATTCATCACAATGTTTTCAGTCTACATCCATAGAAATCTTAGAAATCTCCATTTGCTACAAATATACACATTTTCACTCAATAGTTTGCTATATCAAAATGGTTTGCATATTTTTTCCTACGCATTTATATTGTTAAAATATTCACAAAATATTTACAATAAAAAAAATGATTTTATGCATAAACTAGTGATTATTTTATATGCATTTTACCTATTTTACCACAATTGTACATGAGTTTAGAAATATACATCATGCAACAGTTTTAAGGTGTAAGAAAATTAATGTTTAAATTTAATTCCAAATCATATATATATACTTACATATTAAAAATTAATGGAGAATCTGTCATTGACTGTTTAATTGATGCTATCGCTGATGTGTTTAACAGCCAATAGAAGTTTTATTGGGAAAATTGTTTTGGATGAAAACAGGCGTTTTAGACCTAAACTTGTCTTAATTGTTGCGAAATATAATAGTCAAGAAATGCGTGTCAAAGAGGGTCTGGTCAAGTTAATACTTTTTTTTAATTCAAATAATTCTATTGAAAATTAAAATTGTTATTTTCTGATATACTTTAACCTATGGAAAAATTCTAAAGAAAAACAACTAGTCCCATGACGCACTTATCAAACAATAATGATTTATAAAGAAGTTCATACATCAATTCTAAATTTTAGAAAAATTGCAAATTTTCAATTTGAATCGATCACAGTAAAAAAAAAGTTATCCTGATCAGAATCATTTTTAAGATAAAACTTAAAAAAAAAAACACTGCAGATTTTTCTGAAAAATTGATATGTATCATAAGTTAATAAACGACCGAACCATTTTTAAGCTAAACAACCTCGGCTAGAATAAGTGCAACATTGTGTTATTTTTCAATTTCATATGGTTTAATACGTGATCAATTTATTTTCAATCGAAATCGGTTTAAATTCAAAATTTTCCAGCTTTTCTTGAAATTCACAATTTTGTCTCGAATTCTTGTTTAAATTTAATTGTATTGCAATTGTAAAATGTAAGTTAAAGTTGGCTTGTAGATTTTATCCGTAGGTTTAAAAAATATCTACAATTTATTAAAAATATTTCAAAAAAAAATGTTGCTGTCTTTCACCTCTAAACATAGAAAATTGTTTTATATTGATACCATTTTTTAACTGTAAGATATTCTGTTTGCAGCAAACCATGTTTCTGGTTTCTACTGAAAATACCAAAAAATCATATGGAATAATTTAAAACCGACATGGCCTCATTTCGTATAATTACATTTTAAACTTTATACCTTTATGATCTAATAAATAATGCACTTGTGTGTTGAGCCACCTTAACTGACTAATTGCGCGAGGAGACATAATCGTTGCTTTGCAATGAGCTTTTTTTCTACTTTTGGGAGCTTCACTCACTTTCTAAGTCTTTAAATGCGTCTGATCTGAATGTTGTGTTCACTATAAGGATTATTAAGTTAAAATAAAATATAGCCGTAAGCTTTTGAGTTGTAGCTTTGTGAAAAGAAATTTACAGATCTAACCCTTCCCAAGAACTCCTCATTCTAACACTCGTGATCATGGTAAATACGAGGGTCAATCAAAAAATACGAAGACAATGTGGCTGTCTATCATATATTTTTCATGAAGGTCATATTTAACAGATTAATCTGTGCACCAACACTTATGTTATTGATTTGCGAAGTTTTAGTCCATTTGATGAAACGGTATTTTTGTTACCCCTTTTTAAAAACAACATGTTTTGTCACTACCGCGCACGGTAACGTTCAAAACATGACGTCAATATTAAACACGCACAGTTTATAGATACACCCCATCTTTATATCACGGTTAGTTTCTTGTGCTTTTCTCCTTACAATTTAAAATGATACTGAACAACTTAACATCTCATTTGCACACATTTGTTCGAGAATTATAAGTTAGTTCTTCGAAGTTTTAATTTTCTAATCGTGTATCTCTTAGTTTACAGTAAGGATACATGAACGTCGGTTGCCGTTACCTATTTTCTGACCAAATATTTACAGATTATCTAATCTCTTTTGGACTGTTTTTTATTCAAAATACAATTACCATCACAGCTTGTATCGACTTTATCCCAAGTTAAATCCATTTTGTTTGTGCTTCTCGATGCGCCGTGACGTCCGGCGACGTCGATGATTTTAGTCAATTCTAAAGAGGACTATCTTTCTTTAGTTACTAATATCTGTTTGACAAAACAATTTATCCTGTCATTATTTGGTACATTAAATTCCATGACTATACTTAATTTGAGGTTTCAATATTATTTGTTTTTAAGTCTAATTTATAGCGATATTACCTTCAACATTATATGGTTTATTCTTGACATAACACAGATTTTGACCGTGCGCCGTGACCTCATTTTTGCAGGATTAGATTCTAAATAATTCTTAGAAATAAAGGAATTTCTAAACTTTTTTTCTTGCGAATTGTTTGAAAATATTGCTAAATTATGCTTACCAAATTAAGTAATTATATGCTGTTAAGTGACATAGCTATGACAAACATCTTCGTATTTTTTGATTGACCCTCGTACTCGATAATTTAATCACTGTATTTGCCTCGGATATTTTTCTTCAATTTAACCAGCTTTAGAACTCCAAGTATAGTGATGGTTTTAAAAAGTAAAAGAATATACAATGACGACATTTCATTTTTAGAATATAGGCTAAGGACTTTCAATACGAATTCTCTATAAAAACACAACTATAGTCTGTAGAATTACTCTATTCCAGAAGCAACTGTACAATATCATTTTAAAGAAGGAATAAAAACCTATTCTTTACTTAAGTTAACGTTAATTCCTCCAGCATATTGATATCTGCCTCTCTGACGTAAAATATATTTTTGCAAACAATAAGATTATTTATAAAAGCCGATTCAGGCTGAAATGCAGATTTGCTAACAAATATTTTTTCTTTAAAAATTACATTGGTATTGTTATATACCTAAGTTGATTATATACATTTTCATTAATACATAAATGTAAAATTTAAGCCATAAATATTAGTAAACAAAAACAACTCAACTTAAAAACACTTGCTGACCATATGTTTGAAACAGACATAGGTTACAAATATGTCGAACATAGTTTGAACATATGAATATCAAATTTTTAACATACGTTTTGAATCTGTCATATGTTTACCATATATTTCAAACATATTTTTAAACACAAGTTTAACATACTGTGAAAAATTCATATGTTCAACGTATGCACAACGTATGTGCATCATATGTTATTCGAAACATATGTTGAACATACGTTGCAATTTAACTTGTGAGCGTGACAGGAATAGACAAGGCACACAATAAATAATTGCAATGTCTGTTCAATATATGTTATTAAAAAAGTCAATAATTGATTTTTTTCTAATTTTCGGTTCAAAAACCATATTAAATTAGAATTTATTCAATGTAAACGTGTACTACAGTAACTGTAGATCACAACTTTTGCCGAATCACTTTTGTTAATGAGTCTTCTTTTTATTGCATACTAACAAGTTTTCTATATATTCTTTACAAATCTTGAAAGTTTTATTGATATTTGTAAAGATAAATGGGACCCACTGAACATGGTTATCGTTTATTTTGCGTCTCCAAAATCTGTGAAACTGCATCATTTAAAAATTGTCCGCCCTTTCATTTTTGTTTCTTTGTCAATAAATGTATGTAATTTACTTCTTTACTTGGCAGTGCAAGAATTGAAATTGATAAATGCATAAACTATTCGAAATTGCTTTAATGTCATGTGCTTGGGAACAATTCTGATGAGAACAACAATATAAGTAAGTTATGCTTGTCAAACACAAGATTATCTTTTAAATTTGACGGATTTCAAAGGTGATACACAAACACATAGCAATGTTTTTAAACTTAGTATTAACAAATGATCAAAAACCTAAAATAAAACTTTTTATTAAGTCAAAAATGACCTTTTAAAAAACAGCCGGGTTTTTGTGCCTATACATAGTTTCCATTTTTGTGTATATTTCGTGAAAATCTATTGATTTGTTCAACTGAAGAAAATTTCTTGAACATGTACAGAATATACAAGCTTTACGCTAGCGATGTGAAATGTTTCTGGGCAGACGGCTATATCCACATATATAATATGGAGGGTAATCGTGTTCAAAAATCTAGACTTGTAAAGTTGTAAATCCGATTATTTAATCCTGTTGGTGTATGAGCCTGAGTAAGAATATGTGTAATTTTGATCGTGTAACCTATAAAACTCGGGCATGAACACGTGTAAGATTTTAGTCAGTTCCTTCGCATGATGCACATTTTGCAACTTTATTGTTCACATTAGTTAATTAAACCTTTAACTTTGCACACTTTCAATCCATAGTTTCTGCATTTGGAACTTCAGGCTCGGCAATAGCGCATCTAACATGATACAAATTGACAAATGTAAAGTTTTCAAGATAGGAAGGTGTTCTTTTGCAGATCAATTATGCATATATCAGAGGTATGCAAATTGCTAGGATTCTGATAATTTATGAAAAAATATCAGCTGTTGAACTTAGTCATTTTTGGGCAAAATCATTGCATATAGACTACCCCATTTCTTTGGATAGGTAGTATTTATCAATTCAGGATTAACAAATGGATTATGAATACTGTTCACACAAAAGAAAACCCGGTTTGATGTCACATTGACACTTTATTCTTGTTATTTTTCTGAATTAGTTAGAATAAACGACCTGCAAAGATGTGGTAATTTTTTGCGGAAAAATTTGTTACTTTACATGTATTTATACTTTTATTTTGTTGTGCAAGTGAAAGATAAATAATAACACAATCTTCAATAATAATGTAAAAAAAATCCAGCGCATATTTTTGTGCGCCGTAAATTGAAGTTATTTATTATGGGAGGCACTGTAGCTCCCAGGTCGTCCATCTGAATTTTTTCAGACCGGGAGCTACAGACCTGCAGCTAGTTCACATGTGGCTGTAAAGCTGTATTATAATAGCTCCCCAGTAAATTTTTATCAACCAACTTCACAAAGTGAGTCTGTATTGAACCGACATTCAGGACGTCATACTCATATCCCGTAATAATTGCTTGAAATAAAAAAAAATGCCAATTGTTACCTGCATGATAGGCTTTTTTCCCTATATATTGCCGACAATGCAATGAAACATTTCTTAAAATAATTAATACACATTTTAATTTCACGACAGTTAACCTTACCTTTTGAATTTTTATTAATTTATTTTTTTAAAAGGCTGTCACTTCTTATGTCTCATATTAATCACAATCTCAAAACCAATGCCTTTAAATGGTTTGTTTTTCTTATCGAAAACTTTGCAACTCAGCTGGCCGACCCCGTTTAATTTTTCGCAAGGGGAGGGGAGGGGGGTTCTTGTCCCAACTCTATGGTAGCAATAAGGATGCTTTTGGAGATGTTTTCTTAATTCAGCCGAGGCCTATACTCTAACAATTTTTTTGCATGTACTCTAATAAAAATGCGTATTTATCTTTATACACGTGTATTCAAACAAAGTCATTAAATGTATTTTTTTTTCAGTTCTAGGAAGATATCTAAAGCCAATTGAATTCTTCATTCGCATCTTTTATATATTCTCTTGATAAAATGAACACAAATCTAAAATAATACTTTCTAAGAAATGTTGTTATTCAGAGATGATAAATTATAGGCCTATACATAATATTTTTTTTATTTACTCCGTCCCTGTTCCTGCGATTACGGCATACCTTTACCTGCAGATAGCCTTTTTCTAACAGTGACGTCACTGTTTCCATATATGGTCATGTCGAAATTCGACAAACTTGTAGACTTTACATTTGTCAATTTGTAACATGTCAGCCGTGACATTTCATAAAACGGAAATACAAATGCAAGGATTACAGATGGAAAGTGTGTATTATAGTAGCAGGTTAAATGTAAATAACAAACAGCATTTTACAGCTACAATTAAGCACCTGTACGAAAAATTTAGACTGAATGCCTGTGGGGTCAACTCTAATGTG
This sequence comes from Magallana gigas, assembly GCF_963853765.1. NCBI lineage: Eukaryota > Metazoa > Mollusca > Bivalvia > Ostreida > Ostreidae > Magallana > Magallana gigas. The sequence continues at coordinate 65,769,343 of NC_088853.1, read as the reverse complement.
TTTATCCCTGAGTTTTTTTTTGTGATACGATCAAAATTACACTCATTCATACTCAGGCTAACACATCAACACGATTGCATATTCGGATTTACAAATTTACATGTTTGGATTTTTGAACACGATAACCCTCAATAATATCACTATCAGAAACGTGTATGTATTTTCCCGTTGACCAGAAATGAAAACAAGTCTAGTACATTGTCATAACACCCTTATAAATGATTTTGTGAGAGAGAGAGAGAGAGAGAGAGAGAGAGAGAGAGAGTCTTTGTGGTGGAACATATTAGAACCCCCCCCCCTTTCCACGCAATACAAAATTATCACTCAGGCCTTCAAAAATTAAGGATTCACGCAGGAATTTACATTTAAACTTTTTAGATTGATCAAAATTGACTAAAAGGATTTTTTTTAAAAATAGAGACAACTTAAAGAGAGCGTAAATTCCTTTCAAAGGATAATGAAGGTGGATAAAAGAAGTATGGACATTAAGCTATTTAATCTATAATAAAGGGATATTGAATAATTTTGAATCATTTTAAAACTAGTTAAAAATATAATGCAAGATAACGATGAAAGTTTAATGAACCAACATATAAGAAACCGGTCATTGTACACCTAAAAATGGTTTAAATACGAGTTGTCTTTCCTTGATGAAAAAAATGAAAAACAAAATATCGTCGAAATATCTGCGGTGAATGATTTATTTTTTATATTTTATCAAAGAGATAGTTTAGGCATGTATTAACCAAGAGATTTTTACTTATTTTAAGTTACTTTTTACAATATTTTAATAAAACATACGTTGCCCATAGACCTCAAAACAAAATTCATGGTGTAATTAATTTGACCATAATCAAAATTTTGAAAATTCCTTTGATAGAGTATTTTTATTTGTTAACACCTTCAAAATGATATCATTATCAAGAATATCGGACAATTCATTAATTAGGTTCTAAATGTGGTCGTTATACATTAAATACCTTAAGAACTCTAGCGTAAATATTACGTATAGCTGGCTAAAGGGTGGTTTAAATAGGTTATATTTTTTAAGTGTCTATAAATCATCTTTAATCCATCTTTACGGAATTGTTCAAAAAAGATTTTTTTCCCGCTTTTTGCATTTTATGTCATCATCCATTAAAAAATATATGTCCTTGAAAGCGGTTAATCCGGTTTATCGTAACTTTAGATATAAAATTATCTTATGTATTTAAAAGAATGTATCAATCAAATTATTATTAGGTCTTTCCACCTTTCAGGTGAAAGACCTTTTGTATTTCTTATGTTTTTTATTAGGTCTTTCCACCTTTCAGGTGAAAGACCTTTTGTTTTTCTTATGTTTTTTATTATTATTATTATTTTTTTTTTTTCTTCTCTTTTTTTCCAGGGACAGCTTTTTTGTTTCAAGAGATATTGAAGCATTTTTTTCTTTATGTGACTGGCCATTAAAAGTTATGATACCAAATGACCCTTTGGTTGATCACTCCCAGAACTTACAAAGTTTTTGCCCTTTGTGTACGAAGTGATTGTTATCGCTACTCCTCTGAAACCATAAGAGATAGAGACTTGAAACTTTTATTAACGTCTGTAAGTCACTTAGACGCTCTTTCAATCTATTCATACCGAAAGGTTCCGAGACCCCCTTCTATCAGTTATTGCCCCTGAAAGTATTTCAATTTCCATAAAATCACTTCCAATTTTTTTACTATTTGTCACAAAGACTTCGGACCACTTGGGATGGAAGCGTCTTCCATGGCCGATCAAAATGACGTAAAGGTCAAAGGTCAAGGTCATCTGAAAACCTGTGTATTCATGAGTTTTCGTATCTCTTTTGTTTAGGGTGATATAGAGAAGTTTGATCAAGGATGTAGTAGGACGTCTTAAGACATTTCAAAATGTAGCCCTTCAGCTCCCGTCTTGTAATAGTTAGTGAGTTATTGCCCCTTTTGTTCGAAATGCTTGTTATCGCTACTCCTCTGAAACCAAAACAGGTAGAGACTTGAAACGTTTACCAATGTCTTCATTACACTTAGAAGTTTCTTCAATCTATTGATCCCAAAAGGGTCAAACGTCCCTTTCTGGCAGTAATTCCCCTTTCAATTTCATTGATTTCACAAACACAATAGAAATAAACACCCCCCCTTTTTTTCTTATGAGTGACCTTGACCTTTGACCTTGACCTTTGACCTTGACCTTTGACCTCTTAGGACTGGTGTGTTATAAGTATCTGCAACATCTATCATATCAGATTCATTTATATGTACGAATAGCTCTTTCAAACACAAATTCACCCCCCCCCCCTTTTATTTTTAGGTTTGACCTTGACTTTTGACCTGACCTTGACCTTTGACCTTGACCTTAAAGGACTGATGCGTTACAAGTATATTTAACATATACATTTCAGATTCATTTATATGTGCAATAAGCTCTTTAAAACAACCAACCCCCCCCCCCCTTATTTTTAGGTTTGACCTTGACCTTTGACCTTGACCTTTGACCTTTGACCTCTTAGAACTTATGAGTAATAAGTGTATGCAACATATATATCGGATTCAGTTTTATGAACAATTTGCCCCCCCCCCCCTTCTTTTATACAAGGATTGAATTCTTATATGAACATGACCCTCGATATTTGAACTTGAAATTTAATATTCCTTTTTAAAATAAAACCTAAAAAAGCGTTACAACCGTTTGTCAGAATTTTTTTAAAAGGTGAAAAACTGCCTGCCATTTGACTCCAGACCGCGTTTTAGACTACGCCTCCAAATAAAAATTCCAGCTCCAGTAAAACTCTGTAGAACTCGGCGAAAATTCATGGGACTGTTCCCCACACCTGAATCTAATTGCCTGCCAAATTTCAAACGAAATGAACCCTATTGAAGAAAGTTATCCACCTCAGCGGCATCGAACCATCGTCCCGAGAAACGAAATTTCAACGCTTCGATATTTGTATCTAATAAATTCACGCTCAAATTTCACTGAAAATCTTTGTTTACATTTCTATCGGCAACCTGTGACGACTTGTGTTGAAGTGCAACGAAAGATAACTCTTCCTTCCCAGACCCCGATTTTAGATGAATTTAATTTACATTTTCTTTCAGTTTGTTTATTTCCCGACTTGGCTGAAATACATGACTGGCCTTAATTCAGTTCCGATTTTCCGTACTTGTAATCCACGAATGCATGACAGTTTATAGATTTCTAAGCACGTGCATTTCAAATCACAAGGAGAATTCGCATCAGCTAAGTTCCAACAAATGTTCCCACACCTTCAAATACCCGCTGGCGACCAGAGTTTGACCTGGCCTGTTGATTTCTTAGTCAACGCTATCTGGCCACATTGTTTACAAGCAGCACTGATTTTTATGAATAAACTGGTGAACAAATACTGCCCTCCCAACCAATCGCTAAGCCCCTATCTATTCTAAAGGTTCCTCAGCGTTGGGTATCAATTTTAGATGGACAGAAGAACGCTTCGTCTCTTCTTTCTATCCTCATCCAAATTCACTACACAACTCAACAAATTTTACCTTCGATCAGAAAACAAGCGAAATAGCGTAGTGGCAACACTCTCGCCTAGGAATCTAAGGGTACTCGGATCGATACCACTGTGCGGAACCGATTTTTTTTTTTCCTTTCTTTTTTTCGTAAATTGATTTTTTTCTAATTTCTCAATAATTATCAACATTTTCGGGAATTTTTTTGAATCATTATGGAAGGTGGAAAGGCCTCTAATTGTTCCGTGAACAATTAGTCTACTAGTTATTATTTTTTTTCTTCTCTTTTTTTCCAGGGACAGCTTTTTTATTTCAAGAGATATTGAAACAATTTTTTCTTTATGTTATTGGCCATTAAAAGTTATGGTACCAAACGACCCTTTGCTCGATAACTCCTAGAACTTACAAAGTTATTGCCCTTGTGTACGAAAAGTTTGTTATCGCAACTCCTCTGAAACCATAAGAGATAGAAACTTGGAACTTTTACCAATGTCTACAGTACACTTAGAGGGTTCTCCAATCTATTCATACCGAAAGAATTTGAGCCCCCCTTCTAGTAGTCATTGCCCCTGAAAGTATTTACATTTCTATAAAATCACTTCCAACTTTTTTATTATTTGTCATAGAGACTTCGGACCACTTGGGATTGAAGCGTCTACCTTGGCCGAACAAAATGACATAAAGGTCAAAGGTCAAGGTCATCTGGAAATCTCTTAATTAATGAGTCTTTAGATCTCTTTTGTTTAGGGTGGTAGAGAAAAACTTTTTCATGGAAGTAGTAGGACATCTTGAGACATTTTAAAATATAGCCCCTTGCCTCCTTCCTTTAAATAGTTACAGAGTTATTACCCCTATTTACATAAAGCTTGTTATCGCTACTCCTCTGAAACCATAAGAGATAGAAACTTGGAACTTTTACCAATGTCTTTAGTACACTTAGAAGATTCTCCAATTTATCATACCGAAAGGATCTGAGCCCCCCTTCTAGTAGTTATTGCCCCTGAAAGTATTTACATTTCTATAAAATCACTTACAACTTTTTTATTATTTATCATAGAGACTTCGGACCACTTGGGATTAAAGCGTCTACCTTGGCCGAACAAAATGACTTAAAGGTCAAATGTCAAGGTCATCTGGAAATCTCTTAATTAATGAGTTTTTAGATCTCTTTTGTTTAGGGTTGTAGAGAAAAACTTTTTCATGGATGTAGTAGGACATTCTAAGACATTTTAAAATATAGCCCTCTGACCCTTACCATGTAACAATTACAGAGTTATTGCCCCTATTGTACAAAATGTTTGTTATCGCTACTCCTCATTAACCGTCAGAAATAGAGACTTGAAACGTTTGCTAATGTATTCAGAACACTTAGATGCTCCTTCGATCTACCATACCGAAAGGGTCTAAAGTTCCTTTCTAGCAGTTATTGCCCCTGAAAGTTTCGATGATTCAATAAATACACAAATAACTTTTGAATCAATAATTATAGATACATCGGACCACTTGGTTATGAAGGGTCTACCTTGTCAGATCAAAATGACATCAAGGTCAAAGGTCTAGGTCAAGCGATAAAAAAATTGCAAACTTAATCGTTTGACACTTTTTTTTTATAAAGTAACGCAGAAAAAAATACTTTATTCTATTGAAGCAATCTTATTTTAAACATAAAAAATAATGAGGTGGAAAGACCTCTAATTTTTCGAGAACAATTAGTCTACTAGTTTTATAATTATATTTCATAGGAATATTTGAAAATACCTACACCACATATAGAGTACATCAGTGCTCTAAGTGTCCGGGAGACAAACATTACTATTGTGAATCGTGCCCATGTGCTTTGTGCCCGCAGTGTAAAGAGAAACATGTAAAAGACCTCAGAACAATAGATCATACTGTTGTGACATTCCATGAGAAATTGAACTACATCCCCTCACAAGAGGTCTGTGTTCGACATCCTGGCAAACTATATAGAGCGTATTGTGAACCTTGTAATCTCCCTGTCTGCTTCCATTGCAGAGAGCATAGAAGGCATAAACAACTAAAAGTAAAAACAGCATTTGAAAAAAGGCGACAACAGCACAGTGGTATCATTTACACCATCAGAAGTGAGGCTCTCTTTTACAGACCTGTTCTCCTGTCAAGAATCAGATCTGATTTTAAAATCTGTCACACAAAATTCTCCCTCCATCTATCAGATATGTTAACAAAGGCCCAGACACTGAAGCATCTCATTGACTATATACAAAAAGATTGCATGTGTAATGTGTTCTGTGACTTTGATTTCAAACACAGATGTTTAAAACAGAAGAAAGAAATGATCATACACATTGTCTCCCTACAGAGATATGTACACATATATGAACAGATGAGAGTAATCAGACCGCTACAATTCCTCTCCTCCATAAAGACAGCCCTCCCCCAGATACATCCTACACTCCACACCAGCCAGCACTCCATGACTGAGTCACTCAACAAGGAGGATGTGATGGAGTCACTGAGTGCAATCCAAATCACAGAGAGAGGAAACCGACGCGTAGGAAACCAGTGTCTGCTGGAAATGACGTCTGGTGCTGAGCTTCATCAATGTATCACACTGACAGGTGTTGATAGTTGTAAACACATTTCCTGTGTTTCATCAAGCCGGGCCTGGGTCAGTAATGATGAAAGCGAACTTATCCTGACAAACAGCACAGGTGCCTCTCTGATTTATATGCCGATGGATATGGATTGCACACAGTGAACAGTGAGGGTGACTTACTTTATATGAGTAAAAACATTTTTATCAACAAACTGTCAAAAGATAAGAAAAATACTACTATATTCATAAAGTCTGCATGGACACCAGGTTGCATGTATTGGTCTCCTTCTGGGGATATACTGATTGGGATGTATAGAGAGAAATTTAAAAAAGGAAAGGTTAACCGGTACAAACAAAGCGGACAACTGACACAAACCATACAATATTACAGCAAAGGATTCGAACTGTATAGACAACCTCGTTATATTACCGAGAACAACAATTGGGATGTCGTGGTATCTGACTATGACGATAAGTCTGGTGCTGTAGTGGTAACAGAGCGTGGGGGAGAACTTCGTTTCTTTTACACAGGACCTCCATCAGGATCAGGACTACGGCCACGTGGAATCTGTACTGACGCGCTGTCACACATCCTTGTGTGTGATGATATAACCAAAACAGTACAGATAATAGATTGGAACGGACAGTTCCTGTCTTACCTACTGATAAGACCATCAGGAATTTTCTATCCACAAAGTTTGAGTTATGATGTCAAAACCCACCGTGTCTGGGTTGGATCACAGGACAACAACAAGGTGGTTATTTACAACTATATTCAGAGAGTGGCAGGTATGTCTGATTTGTTATCATTGCAAATTGAATGACATTTTGTTTTCGGTGTGACACGAATATGATCATACATTTACCATTTTTCAAAAGATTTAAGTATGCACTTGTTAATTGTCGATCATCATCACTTGTTTTCTTATATATATGTATATATATATATATATATATATATATATATATATATATATATATATATATATATATATATATATATATATAAATCATTTGTTATTGTTTAATCAATTAATTAATTAATTAGAGATAACTTTATGCATATCAATGATTTAAGTACTTATTAACATCATTTAGATACAAAAAGTTTTATTTTTTGTGCATCTCACAAGTTAAAAATGACATGACGATCGTTTGAATAAGATTCGGTACAGATGACTTCGGCATACCTTTAAAGTTGTTGATATCAATGAGTGGACTATGAGACTGACGCATTTATCATATTGTAATTTATACAACTACCTACATGTGTAAAGTCCTTTGTCTTGGTATAATTGATCTAAATTGGCACATTACAACAGACAAATTAATGGAACAGTTATTTTAAAAATTCTTATGTTCTGTTCAATCTAATTATTTATGTCTTATGTTTGGAGATTTCTTTCCAGCGACTACTGATGTGACGGAGTCACTGAGTGAACTCACAACCACAGAGACAAAAATCTCAGGTAACCAATATTTTTCAAATGCCATTATGTTCGTATAAATCTGTTCAATCTAACAGAATCTGTTTTATTTTTCTTGATCTAATTTCAGCAGTGATTCATTGAAACCATTATTTTCAAAATTCTTATGTTCTGCTCAATTTAACTATTTATGTCTTATGTTTGTAGATCTCATTCCAGCGACTACTGATGTGACGGAGTCACTGAGTGAACTCACAACCACAGAGACAAAAATCTCAGGTAAAAGAATATTTTTAAAATGCTATTCTGTTCGTAATAAATCTGTTATATCGAACTGTTTATGTTTTATTTTTGTATATCAGCCACCGTTGATGAGATGGAGTCAGTCAGTGAACTCGCAACCATAGAATTAGAATGCACACAGGAAGGAAACGACTGTCAGCTGAAACTGATGGATTATCCTGCGCTCGTTCATGTTTTCACAGTGAACGATGTCCGTTATTGTTATCATATTTCCTTTGTAACATCAGACCAAGTCTGGGTCAGCGGCAGAAAGACTCTCATCATGACAAACAGAGCAGGTGACACTCTGCATCGTGTGGAAGATATATGTAGTGACTTACGTGGTGTATTACACACAGTAAACACCCGTTGTGAGCTATTATATATTGATAGTAATTAAAACATCAAAAAGTTGTCATCGGATATGAAAACAGCCACCACATTTTTAAAGAAACCAACATCAGCATGGGAGCCACGGTGTGTGTACTGGTCCCCGTCCACTAGGAATTTACTGGTCGGGATGTGCAAATATAGGACAGGTATGATAACCCGGTACAACCAGAGCGGACAACAGACACAAACAATTAAACACGACAACACAGGACTAGAATTGTATAGAGAACCTAACTATATAATAGAGCTAAAGAATGGGGATGTAGTGGTGTCTGACGCATTCAGTGCTGTAGTGGTGACAGGGCGTGGAGGAAGACATCGTTTCTCCTACACAGGACACCCTAAAGGATCAGGACTAGAGCCACGTGGAATAGCTACCGATGCGCTTTCACACATACTTGTGTGTGATGGTAAAACCAAACTAATTCATATTATAAACAAAGACGGTCGGTTCCTGTCACATCTAAAGATAAATTCATCCGATATTTGCTCACCATACAGTCTGTGTTATGATGCCAACACTCATCTTCTATGGGTTGGATCAGGGTATAACAACGAGCTGTGTGTCTACAGGTACTTAGAACGAATGGACACTCAGATTGGTACGTTGTATTACTGATTTAGATAACCAAGATATTTTCGTGTAAATTAATAGTCAACAAGGTAATTGAAAGACATGTTTATATGCGTAATTGTGCCAATACGAAATTATAACAAGATAAACTGCATTTACCATCCGGTGTAGTTAATTACATAATCAAATATGAATATGAAATACAGTATTTCATTAATTAAATCTACTGTCAAGTTTCATTGTTAATTTAAATAACAAGTCGTTGTAATTAACCAAAAAGCAAGAGTGGTACTTGGATTTATATTTTTAATTTGCAAATTGTATTAATTTAGTTACCTATAATAAATAAATAAGATATTGTAAATTAATTTGATATAATTATTTATAACAATACCAAAGTATGTTTTATTGTAATCAGTTTGAACTCTTGGTGTATGTAGCTTTATCAATTCATGTAGAGTATGATAGTGAATAATCAACAAATAATCAATGTCATTGTTGTAGATCAGAGCATACGTTGTCTTGATGAATTTGCCTTTGCCTCGTGCAGCTCAAGACCAGCTTGGAGGTAGCTTGGATATTGACAGGTTGTTATTTTTTTTGTACAAATCTAGTATGCTGTCAAAAGGGGGCATACTGTTTGTCGCTTTCTTCTAACCGTTAAAATTTACCTGTGTAAAATACGTATGGACTACAGTAATAAGTCCTGTTAATGCTTCACATTGTGATCATCAAAACATGGATGCAAGATTCTGTGGATGAATAAAAATGATTTAATAAGTGTCACTTGGCTATATGTGGAATAATATGAAACATTCATATAAGATTTATAATAACTGACATGTTGGAAGAAAAAGCTGTTTAATATTCTTTTATAACTTGAAATCTTTGTCTTGTTAGATATTTCATCAACTTACCTTTGATTTTATTCATTACCAGAATCATTAACTTTATGTACTTTATCATATTTTTTTGGCAGAGTAGCCAGTCTTACCACACCTAGAGGGGGAAAAATAAAAGGTCTTGGTACCCAGAATTCCTCCATGAAAACAATCATATTTAATGTGACATCAATGTACTCTGATGTATTTAACATTTATAATGTGTTCAGTCACTGTGTAAATGAACAGTGATTAAACATTTTGCCAATAGAGACTATTATAATGATCGGTTATTGTGTACATGAACTGTACAGAAACAAATAAATGTGTAAATAAATTCGACGCTGTTAGTTTCTGTGTATGTGACATTTACGGTGATCAGTTATTGTGTGCATATATTCTACTGTGATCTGGTAGTATGTAAATGAACTATACAGCGAGCAGGGATTGGTGATTGAGCACTAAAGAGACCATTAACTGTTAATTCTGATGGTATTAGTTAAGTCAATTGTCTTTATAAAATGTATTTTAAATATCCCGTTTAAACAAGTATAACATGCTTATTCAGTTATATAAAGAAGAACTTGACTTGGAATGAAAAATTTACTCGATGTCACTCCCTACTTTGAATTGTAGCATATTAAAAGCTGTCATTTATTTAATAAATCTACCTTAGTTTATACATATATTTATTCTTTATATTTACGTGTAAACCTAAAAATTAGCAATTTGTTCTGGTAATTACTTTAATAACAGTAAGACATAAACCAGCGTTGTATTCAGAGCACTAAGTACATTTTATATTTTAACCAAACCGGAATACAGGATGTGACGTCAAATTTTTTATTTTTATTTAATACTGTGGAATCATTTGTATCCGTGGGGGTCAATGTTTGTTAGTATATTAATTGTCCTGGTTAGTTCGGACGTAATGTCGTTGGTTGCAAGTTCGGGATAATTTTGATAAATATTAAAGAAATGATTGTACATGTACATACGTTCATGGGGATGAATATTCGTGGGCATGGGTAACTCACGAAAGCCGCAAAAATTGGTCCCCCACGAACAATGATGTATCACGGTTCAAAGGCGTTCTACATCATGTCAGTCTTACGTAAATACGTGCACAAAGCCTAGTAATGTAGTTTATTTTCAAAACAACATTACCACATGAGTTAATTCAACTTTATCTATACTACTTTATTAAAATAATAAACTCACAATTTTGGGCTTTAATACCGAGAAATCGGAAATCGGAAGAGTACTGTCATTTGGTTTATATATTTTAAACATAATTGACACTTGAAGATTACCAATTAGTTTTTATTTTTTCTCAGTCAAGCTTCGCTTATTAATAATCAACGAAAATTCCTTTAAAAAATCAGCAAATCATATTTTTTTTTCGGATTTTACAATCTTGCGCATGCGCATTACATTCACGCTTAATTACGGGATGCTTTTAAGTTTAATTTTTGTTTCCACATATCACATTTGCATGGATAAACTCAATCAAATGAAATACGGGAGATAACTCCAACTCATTGCAGTCAAAAACGTTGCTGGAAAAATTATTGAATTCTTTATTTATATGAATTAACTTTTAGGATGAACGGTATTTACAGGCTCAAGATGGTTTATTATGAATAATTTGACTGTCATTTTCAAAGCAGCTTTATTAATGTTCTCCAAAATCGTTTTGGAGCGATTCTACAATTGTTTACAATGACATCCACATTTTGTTTACACTGTTTGTGACGTTGTCTAAAATATTTTTTGTTATCCGCTAAAGCACCAAAAAACAAAACAAAACCAAAAAACACAAAGAAAACAAAACAACAAAAACACACAGCTAGTTTTGAGGGAATGTTGAAAAAAAAAATGGAGATCAGATATGAATTCGATACAAAAAACTAGAAATTAAACTTAAAGATTTGTTAGAAATTATAACTGTTAAAGTCCATAAAAAGGAATTTAAATGTATAGTAAAGGTTTTCTGAGTTTCATTTAAACAAAATAAATAACGTTATGTTACTGCCATGCTAGTTTAAAAACCTAGAAATTATTATGCAAATAAAAGTGAAGAGAAAATTAAACAATTATATTTACATTCTACTGTGTTTTTCTATTAAATTCCGTGATGTTTAAATGCCTCTAAATGCAACACCTATTCACTGCGTATGAATTTACAAGTAATTTACATAAGTAGTTCTCAAACAGTGATTTCTATGTTATCGGTTAAAAAATGTATTTAATGAATGTTGTCAAAACACCTTGTTTTATAATCATTCAACAAAAAGGTTGACTATATTGTTAAAAGCAACATTTCAAGAGTTATTTATCATGGATTATATTTTCATGCTCGTCGATCTCATCTCAACAGTCTATGTGAAAACCAGTTTAAACCGGTTTTACAAAACAGCTGTTCTTGCTGTTACTTATTCACTCCCTCCGTGATCTGCACTTGATATCGATTTATTTAAGTAAACAATTGATTTCTTCAGTAAGGGAATGTAAATATAAGCATTAAATGATTTATTTTTGACGTCGTCGTGTCAATAACTGCCGTCAGATGAGCAGACAAATTATCATAACGCGCTAACGCGCGTTATTCAATTTGTCTGCTCACCTGACGGCAGTTATTGACACGACGACGTCAAAAATAAATCATTCAATGCTATAATATATGTGCAAATTTTGAATCAGAATCTGATACAAATTCAACCTGGTTTGTTGTATCATAGTGGTTTCTAGTACCTAATATACAGTTTAGTATTCATTCGATGTAGTGGAATTATTAATCACAATATATAAGGCGCTGATACCCATTTATTCTGATTACATTTATATCGTGGTGGGGTTTTTTTGCGGTGATATTTTGAAAGCATGTTAGCAATTAGATTTTTTCACTTCATACTTAAAAGTACACATGCATCCCAGATCGCAAATAAGTATGAATATCTCTTTTTAGAGATCCTTTTATATTTATATTCAGTCGAAATATTACATGTCTACCAAATACAACGTATAAGAACAATGCTCTACTATTAAAATAAACATACAGATGATAAAGATTTGGGGCTATGTAAAGTGATCGTTATCTGGCTGATGGCAATAGACATGAGCAATATGTTACCTCTTATCATTTTGTTAGAGGTTCTCAGGACATAGATATAGGTAGCCATGTCAAGCTTGATTGAAATATGTCTCAGTGTTTGTGTTTTCTATGGAAACTGTTTATATTCCAATGCTGAAACTGTTGAATTAACATCAAGGGATTGGAAACAAATGGTTGAATTCGCTTGATGAAACTGGAAAATGAATTAACACTTCAAAGCAAGGAAAATGAAAGAATCAAGGCAGAAAACGTCTTCTTACGAAGTCAATTTCAGGAGTCAAAAGATCGCGAAAATGAATTGTTAAAAATAGTGCACGAAATGAAAAGGAACATTGAAGAACTTATCAAAAGTCAGAATCGTCCAGACAAAAAACACAAAAAATACCTCCAAATGGAAACTAGTGCTCCCAGTATTAGTCACATCGATGTTGAACCCGTCAAGCGAATAGGTAGGATAAGAAGCCTTACAAAATATTGGTAAAAAATAGTAAATCAAAATTACGTGATCTTGTTTTTACTTGCATCGATATGTCAATGAAATCGGTGTTCAAATTTCCAAAAAGATTCAATCAAGAGAAACTTATATTTGTCATTGAATCAAATTTTATATTGCAGTTCCGCCAACATTTTCAATGAACACAGATCCAATTGCTTTCTACAGCTTTATTTCGGCTGATGCAACCACCAAGCTACAACTTCATCAAATATTGATCTATGACACAGTCAAAATAAATTTAGGTCAAGGGTATCACCAAGACGATGGAATATTCATAGCCCCTAGATCCGGTATCTATGGTTTTGCGTGGACGCTGGCTGTTTCGTCATCCGGTTGGGTAAGCACGGAAATTGCCATCAACGGTCAAAAATATGGCAGAGCTTCTGTTGATGGTGATGATGGATCTCATGGGTATGGGACTGGTTTTGCTTTAGCTAACGTAAACGCCGGAGACCATGTGTATATACGAATGAACATAGCAGGCGACCCTGTCCTCTATGGAGATGGCAGAACATCATTTTCTGGATGGATGTTGTAATTTGATTTACCATATCATTAAATACAACCTTAATAGCTTTCGATATTTTGGCGTAGGAAATTCATGGAAATATAAACATTGGTAAGAAAACAAACGTAAAAAAAAACAGATTTAGCCAGAAACTATTCATCAATACGATTTAACAATACATTATACATAGATCTAAACGCTCTTCATTCCTAACATTCTTAAAAAATGAACAACAAATTAACTTTAGTAAATTATTTAATACAAATTACACCAACCAACATTGAACAAGCTCCTTAAAGTGCTAGTTTTCCAAAAAGAGTAGTTTTATTTTAGCATGACCTTTCAAAACAAAAGAAAACGTTCACGGTGAGTGTTTGATAAGGTACGTGGACCTTCCATTGCCATAGTGTTTTGTTTCTTAACTTTGCTGTTGATCTTCTGTAATGAAAAAAAATGACAGTAACAAACTGTCAATCCTCTCAAAAATCCATAAAACGAAATACAAATTCAAAAAGGAGCAACACGGACCTCTAAAAAGATAGAGGTAGGATCAGGTGCCATGGAGGAATGAGCATCCTCTGCTGACCGGTCACACAAATCTAAATTGCTTAACGAACGCTTGGATATGGTTCTTTGATATGCATCTAGCTTATGTTGGCGGTTATTTAGGGTTTTTTTCCCTTGCAGCTCCGATTCAAAGTCAACTAACTTCATGGCGTCCTAATCCAAAATATTTAAAACTAAATTTGACATTATAAAAACAGCTGAAGCTTCTTAAATATTTCAAAGCGATTATTTTACAATAATTCATCGTATTTTGATAATAAAGTTATTTATCGACTGAGATGAACAGGGAGCATGATTTATACGAATGCTACAGAATTTAATCATTTTGTTCAAAGCATCTCATTATTTTTTGTCTTTGAAAAATGAACCATTGCGTCAAATGTTATTTAAAAGATTAGAAAACCCATTTATTATTATAAATAAGTATAGCACAATCTATACTCTGTCCAAAGATTATTGTGCAGCGCTTGTTAGATTATATGACATTAATATATACACCAAGTTTTAAATATTGATTCAATATATAACAAAATCACAAGATGTTTCTTTTGAAATGTTTTGCAATCGACATCGAAGTACCCCGGATGAAATGTTACTTCCAAATTAAAAAACAACCGATTTTACATATTATAAATTTCCCTTATAATTTATCAGGGTTAATACAGATGATGTGTCAATGAAAATATTTTGTATTGCTTTATATTTCATTGTTTAATTGACAAATTCGTTTATCATAATATAAAAAACAAACACACTATAATTGAATGATGCATAATTTGTCTTATATCTATTTTTTTTAACATTGTCTAACATTTCTGAATTACAAGACACTTATCCTCCAGTACCAATGTCTGCGACCTATATTCGATTTTATTTGTCACGAATGTTTGATAAAAGCACACATTATCATAAAAAACGGCGTAAAGAATCAGTTATTCCATATTTAATTTTAAGACATCAAACAATATTAATAAGATGACAATGAAAATCATTTAAACAGGAACTCTCCTTTAAAAAAACCTAAACGGTGTACTCTGTGATTAGTTTACACTTTTGAATCAGATTTAATATTTTTAGAATAAGTGCATGGTAAAGGAAAATGTATTCGGAGGCGAAGATAACTTAAAAGATTGGTCAAATAAATATTAATATTTTTCTCATGATTGCTTGTCTTATTAAAGAGCATCTTGCGCATGTTGCAAGTGTTGTCAACAAAAATGTTTGATAGATATACACGCTCTACAGCGTGTGTGTACTTTTGAAGAGTAATCAAAAACTATCTTAATCAGAATAAGGGCATAATCAGAATAAGGGCATGGCCAATAAAAAGTGTTTCACATTGAGTGGTCCCTGAAACTGGTGGTTATGGTCTGTGGGACTGGTTGAATAAAACATTTTTAAGACGATCTCGCGTATCCACGAGGGGTATAAAGTTGATTTACAGACCGTCGGTCAACGTTGATTATGAATTGATTGACAAGGCCGCTACAGAAAAAGGACGAGACAGTCCTCTTGAAAACAGGTCGAAAGGATTGGTGTGGATACAGGCTTCTGCATGCTGCATGGCACAGAGTTGTACCTGCCAGAGCCGATACACGTTTCGTTGTTTATACAATACAAGTCTCATTCAGTTCATCTCCTTAAGAAAAAGATGTTATTCAGAAACAAAAATATTTCGGAAAATACAAAAAAATTGTTGTGCACTCAACATTAAAAACGTTTTGGACAAAACGTCAAAAACATACGATACACTTTGCAGAGAATGCTGGACAAAATGGTTTCAGGTTGTGCTAATTAATTCATGATAAATACGTGGTTTATACATGTATTTTTGAGACTGTACATCTCAGTATGTACTGATTGTGTAGTTGGTGAACCTATTCTATACAACACATTTTATATTACTTAAGGTAAATAACTCAGGGCGAGATTTTGGCATTTAAATGTCCTCTTTCGCGACTCAATGACCCGTAAAGTTTTCTTTTCCGATATTCTCGTTTATTTCACACCAACGTTGTACCCAGGTAAAAAGATGATTTCCTTTGACAAAATTTCTTTATTTTTATGTGTCCTCTTTATTTTTCTTCTTATAAATTTAGAGGCATAAAATAATGACAACACCCACCCATCAGGTTGTTTTTAGTAGCGACTGTTAAACTATCTGAAGGATTGTGTTGTTATGATTTAGGTGACCGTAGTGGCATTTAAATCGATGTTCTCTCAACAAGATGACCTATATTTAGAGTCATGCACCAGTCTGGATATGCATGTTCTACCTTCCCTACACAGGAACAGGTAGGTGCTGATATGCATCATTTGATCTATTTGCTTGGAACAGTCTATATATAAAGCCTCTTACAGGCCAAGCATTTCAATTTTGAATGTTTTAACTTTCAGTTTCACTATTTCTGTTTTATGAAACCGGTTTCCTTTTAGGTCGTATTTTGGGATTTACTTTCATTTGATTTTGCACTGTCTATGTCTTTTAAATTTAAGAAACGGGTTGAAAACATCTCACCGTATATACTTTTGGTCTGTAATATCATAGTACATGTAAATACACTTGAAAACGTGGTTCGCACGGTACCATTCTGCACAAGTCTTTTGTAAAGCATTTATTGAAAACTCCCTGAAGCGTTTGATAATTACCACCGTTCGAAGTCCAGGGCCAGTTTCTTTTCAGTTGTTGAGGGTCACATTACTACACCATTTTTCTTATTTTATTACATGAATTTTAAAAACGAGCAAAATTATTAGCTATTGGCATACGATAGGCTTATATCTGATTAATAGAAGATTGACTGTTGTGTCAACATTAAAGCGATTTTAAATAAGATCACAGCGAGCATGATAATTATGTTTTAATTTAGTTCATCACCTCAAGTTGTTCACGTCGAGTAAATTATAAAGTTGATATCTCTAATAGAACAAAAGGCTTCATAAATTTTATCCAACAATGCTTACTTTGAAAAATGAAATATTAAAATCGTATTGCAAAGTTTGTTTGTATCTGTTTCTTTTACCAATTGGTACATGTATATAAATGTGCATTTTGACCATTATGGTTATTATTTTTACAGCCTTTTTTTCCTATCTAGATACAATTTAAATAATTAAAATATCTAAATTCGTGTGTTTCTGAAACTCAATTATTTTATTTCTTCAATTAAAAAGATTTTAAAACAGTTGTCAGCAAGCAAATACTTTTTTTAAGAACTTCATTTAATTTTTTAGATCTTACCAGGAAAGTATCTTTAGTTGTAGACCTCTGTGATGGCGTTGACTGTAACGTTCGCACAAGACGTTGTTCGTTGTTCTCTGTGTGACAATTCAGCAGACTACCAGTGTAAACTGTGTCAGGTCAAACTCTGTTGTGACTGCACATCTAAACATTTATCTGACAAAAGTGTTAAACATGAAGTGGCCGAATTTACATCTCAGAGAAACTTGGACAAAATGGTTTCAGAATGTGCAAGCCATGATAAGTACGTCTGTGAAATATACTGTAAGGACTGCAGCATCTCGATTTGTACAAAATGTGTGACTGGCGATCACAGACGACATAATTTTATATCATTAGAAGACTTTCTAGAAGAAAGAAAAGTGGAGGTTCTCAACGAAATTCAAGAAATCGAAAGCACAGTATTGTCAGAATTTAAGAAGCAGAAATCGGGCACGGGTGAACAAGAGTACGAGAATACCATTGAGGCTATTTTTGCTCACGAAGATGAGGTTTGTAGCGCCGTAAGAGAGGCTGGTAGTAAGCTCAGAGAACGGCTCACTCAGATCAGGAAAGACAATCTAGAAATTGCAAACAAGAATGCATTGGAGGAAAAAGAGATAGTAAACATCATTGAAGAAACCAGGGCATTGTTAACCAAAAACGATTCTAAAGACATTTTAGAGCTCAAAGGAGTTAAATGTCAAGTGAATTCTAGTCCTGTATTGGTCAATAAAAGGTTGCCTGTTTTTCAAATCAAGCATCTAGAAGAGGGAGAGATTCAGTCAATGTTTGGTGTTCTGGTTAATAACGAAGATGAGGTGAGTTCTTTACAGAATGAAGTTATATTACTAGTATCCAGCAGAGTTAGAATGCTAAAAAATATTCAAATTTTATGTGGTGCAGACAAGTAATAGATCTTTTACAATGATATATGCAAACGTCACGTTAAATTATCTGTTCCGTCTGTGAACAATGCCATTTGTTCATGCTATAACACCCTGTTAATTGTCAAGATTTTAGTTCAATTTTATACGTATGTTAACAACATATACATGTATGAAATTTCAAATGTGTGGTTATTGTCAATATTCTTGTATATGAGCGAGAAGGGAAGTGAAAACTGTTGATTGAAAACCATTTATTACTGGGATTTTAAAAATTATTTATTGGCACACAAAGAATTAACTTTGAAAAAGAAATATATCTTGAATTAAAAATAGACTATTGGTGGATAACAATGATCCCATAATCTTAGAACATTCTATATTTCTGACAGTTGATACTCTGCATCGCGATAAAAAAAATATAAGTTTGTTCCGCTGCTGGGAAGAATAATGTCGCTGAAATGAAACTCACACAATTCAAATAAATAACTTATCAAATAATTTTTTTATGATTGCCAGAACGAAGTAATTGGTGGCGAAAATCTCAAGAAACAAGCCTGGTTTCATGGATACATCCCAAGAGAAGAGGCTGAACAGCTGATGAAAAGAAATGGGGACTTTCTTGTCCGTGAAACAATGAACAACACAGATCAGGATCGTTACGTGATCTCCTCCTTTAGGAATGGTCCAGTTCACTTTAAAGTTTTTCCTGGAACTATTGTCGTGAGTCAGTCATGTCAATATTTTGTTTCCAAACGAAACGTTTGTTTGTGGGATTATTTAAAGGATCCATAACCACAAGAATTTAACAAATTATGCTATAAAAGTCGTTATACACGTATATAAACCGTATCCTTAAGCAACCGAAAAAACTGACCGAGTTTAAAATAAATTCAATGAAAAAATGATAAATTTTTTAGTTGGTAAAAACTACTACAGTAGACTTTTTTTATTTTGCAAAAACTAATTTGTCAATTTTGTCTATAATATATGTACTAGTAATTACTATTTTTATTTAATTTACTTGGGCAATTTGCTATCACGATTTTGGAAACCTTTCAAATATACTAATTAGTTATGTTTCCCTTTACAGACCAGGGTAGGTCGGAGAGCTACCTTAATTGACTTGGTAAACCACCTGGTGACTTCTGGCGAACCTTTATCAAACAGCAATCCCTCCATTCTTAAATTCCCAGTGGACCGAAACCAGCATCAGCTTGACTTTGATCAAATCAAGCTAGGACCTAAAATTGAGAACGTACGTTTGTATCATTGGGACACAGTTGTCCTTACACATATGGACTGATAGAGACAGCAGATTTTTGTCTTTAGAAAATCGTTTGTTTGTATACCGCGATGGAACACGACGTGTAACCGTTGTGTCTCCTTGTGTGGGAGACAGACTTGCAGTGCATCATTAGAAACTTTTTTTCAATGCATGTTTTAATCTTTTAAGCCATTTAGCCAGTCATATATAATATATATATTAGAACAGTATTGGTGTTAATATCTGTTTTGGTAAAAATAGTACATTAAAATGGTTATTTTTTTTTTTTTACATTTAAATAAATATATTACTGGATAGGATTTTTGCTTCTTTTATCTAGATGCAGAGGGGCCATGGTCTTTACAATGGCACATTTGCAAACAAAGCGATCCTGGTCAGTAGTGACGAGGAAAAAGAAACACGGCTGTTCAAGAACGTCAACTTGTTGCGGTTTTTCGACCATCCCAACATCGTACGTCTGCAGGGCTACTCGGCGCTGTGGAAACCGGTTCTACTACTGATGGAGAATATGTCTGGTAAATTGTAGAATTGGAATAATTATTTTGCGGGGTTTTTTTACTAGTGAGATAAGTTATTTCTTAATGTACGAGAGAGTGTAGGAGAGTGGACAATAACCACAAGGAAACCACAATTCTTAAGGGCAATGTTGACTACAACCTCAAAGTTTACACAATTCATAGAGGCAATATTGACTAAAACCTCAAAGAAATTACACTTTATAAGGATTGAACTTACTAAAACCTCAAAGTAATCACACTTTATGATGGCAATATTTACTAAAACCACAAACTAGTAACACTTTATAAGGGCAATATTGACTATAACCTCAAAGTAATCACATTTCACATGGTTAATGTGGACTATAACCTAAAGGTAACAAAGCTTAAGGTAACTTCATAATTTGACCTGAAAGGCAATATTTGGACTATTTAACCTCGAAGTAATAAACTGCATAAGGGCAATATGGACTAAAGCATTTAAGAAACAACCTGTCATACGTTCAATGTTGATTAGGACCTCAAAGTAATAGCACTTTATAAGGTAATTATGGACTCTAATCTTAAAGTAATAGCCCTTCATAGGGACTTAAGGTTGTTTATTGTTCTATTGGTTCATATTATACAATTATGTAATGCTTGAGTAGTCGATAGACCCAAATACTTTTCCCGAGGTGCAGGGAACAGCTCAATGTGGTCTATTGCCCGAGGCCAACGGCAGGGAACAGCTCAGTGTGGTCTATTGCCCGAGGCCAACGGCAGGGAACAGCTCAGTGTGGTCTATTGCCCGAGGCCAACGGCAGGGAACAGCTCAGTGTGGTCTATTGCCCGAGGTCAACGGCCGAGCTGTTCCCTGTACCAAGGGGAAAAAATTGGGTATATTGACTGTTCAGGCATTAAAAATTGTTTTATTACCTAATTCCGTTTTTATTGTTTTGTGTTCACAATTGTAAGTTAAAGAAGGTGTTCATACCATTATGCATTCAGGTCATTGTTAATCAGTACCGAGATAACCTAAGCGATATATTTTAAGAACAATAGTGAAATAAAGATAATAGAGTTATCTTTTAATCTTGTAGCATTCCACATTTTCTTATATACGTTGCCAGTCAAATAGATCGCAGTCTATTGACCGGCGTTCTAATAGATTGCAGTCTATTGACCGGCAGTTCAATAGATCACTTTCACACCTGAATACACATACAAATAGACGAAAATATTTAATTTGTGATAAAACAACAAAATCCCTGTTGATTAGGTAATAATTGCTGTTATTGAAGGAGGACCATTGCTGACGTACCTGAGAGGTAATGGAACATCACTTACAACCAGGAAACGGACAGAAATGTGTCGAGATGTCGCCAGGGGGATGGCCTACTTACACAAAGACAAGTTTATCCATAGGTGAGAAATCCCTATGGTAAAGACACGCTCATAAGTAAATTAACATTACTCTTGGTTACCGATGAGTCAATAAACATCTTTGGTGAAATATCTGTTAAGCCTTCGAATGTCGAAGTTAGCAGGATGCAATCTTATTTACATGTTAATAATTATCTCTTACCTAAGCAGTGGGATTGAGTAATGCCTCAATCAGAAGATAATTACAGCTCTAAATTGTCCCCTTTTTATTTTTTAAACATTTTTCAAATGAAGTATGTTATCCCAATTTCGTATATAAAGAGATGTTGCTTAATATTCCTATATCTTGAAATATTGCGAGAAAGAAAGAATGTAAATAGTATTGTGTTTTATTTGTTTATTTACCGGTATTCCTTAGAGATGTTGCAGCCCGAAACTGTTTGGTCAGTGATGGCGGTGTTGTCAAGATCTATGATTTCTGGATGACAGAGAAGGGGGAGGCGTATCAAATACAGGACAAAATAGGGAGGCAGATACCCATCAAGTGGACTGCACCAGAGGCTCTCCTCTCAGGTAAGAGAGAGAGAGAGAGAGAGAGAGAGAGAGAGAGAGAGAGAGAGAGAGAGAGAGAGAGAGAGAGAGAGAGAGAGAGAGATAGAGAGAGAGAAAAAGACAGACAGACAGACAGACAGACAGATGTGGCGTAATCTTGTTTCGACAAAAAAATTAACATGTTTCATGTCCATTGTATAATTTTATAAATTCATTGCAAGGAATGAAGGAAAAATAATTTGAAAATCAAACATCTTATTACTTTATCTATATAGTAATGTGGTAGAGAACAGAAAAGGGTGAACAGTGGTTAGTTCAATGGCTCTCTGGTATTGTTCAATAAATAAAGGATGTTTTGTCAGGAAGCTACACACTTTCGAGTGACGTCTGGAGTTTTGGTATCCTAATGTGGGAGACATTTTCATCCGGGCTTTTGCCTTATCCCGGTTTAAGCAATAAAGAAACAACAGAACAAGTTCCTAAAGGTAAAAAATTCGCATAACCATTATAAATATACTATATACCATGAAGACAGAAGAAAAAATGAAACCTTTAAAAGCCACGACTCTGAAACTTTTATGAGAGCTCGATGGTCGTGGCCATTTTTAGGGTATTTTAATCTCCTTAAAAAGAAGAGTTCTGTGTATAGAAGGAATTAGATGATCAAATTTTAAAGCTGCTTGGTCCGATTTATTTGTTATTACAGTATCAATTTTTTTTCCATACAAACCATTTATCTTAGAAAGAAAGTTCTGGACTTTCTCCTATTTACACCAGCAGAATCAGTCTCCTTTCAAAGTTAGAAATATTCAAAGTAAGTAAAAATAATTTCTTTCTGGGCAAACGAAAAAACAAACCAAAATTCATCACGGGAATGTTTAGAAAAAGAAACCGTTTGGTTTCGTCCCCCGAATGATTGAGGTCATTCAACCCGCATGCTATGCATCAATTGTAAAGAAAGCAAACTTCAGAAATATTAGCGAACAAAACGTACACATGTTTATTTGTAATTTCTCTGATCATTTCGACCTTTATTCAAAGCGATGACAAAGTCGTAATACAACCATACCCGTCTCCTCGTCAGAGGTGAAATTTAACATGAGGCGAAATAACGCGTTACCCTTTTATGTCGTTTGTTTTGCTAGCACATTTTGTATGTATATGCATTTTTCTTCATTGTAATTTGGCTTAATTGACTGGGAAAACTACTGCAATGTCTATTATTATACATATACTTAGCATAACCATCGTTTAAAAGCGTGTATAAAATTTGATATAAAATCGGACCAAGCAGCTTTAAAGTTATAATATTTGATTTTTTTCCCTTACTAAATGTTAGCCTTATGGCAAAAAATATCATATGTCATAGTTGAAGACAGTTTTGATGCTTAATTTTTTTGACCATCCAGCCTCCTTGAGTAGCGTTCGTCCAATGTATTGCTATACGTAATTATGGCGGAGGAAGTTAAAGTTACTGTTATCTCTGAAATCGTTAGTCCGCATGCACGTGTTTAAAAAGACTTTCAAAAATGCACGTGCAAACACACATGCATCTTCTTCACCAATTTTTAATCTAAAGATAAAAACTGTAATATCTTTTCAGGTAATTATTTTTAACTTTAGATTTAAAAAAGCAAATTATATATCTGTTTACAAAGTTAACATACATGTATGTGGTTTTTTTTTTTTTACAATTTACCAAATACCATTATAGGGTACAGAATGAAATCCCCGGATGACACGCCAAAGTCCTGCTACAGCCTGATGCTGAAGTGTTGGGAGGAGAACCCGACCAAACGGGGGAACTTTGAGGAGATAGTGAAGAAACTGCAGACGATCGTCCAAAAAACGAAATAATATTGATGGAGTGCAAAGAGACAATATGGACAACATATGATAATGTGCAAATGGAAAAGTGACATGTATAACAAAAACTAGACTAACAAGATGAACTAAATAGTCAAAATAGACATAGTGTACAAAAAAGGATATTTAATGTACATTGTATAACTTTGTGAAATTGACAAAAAAATGGACAAAAGTTGATAGACTAAAATGGGAATACATGAATAGGCAATATATATTCTTAATATGTTTTACGGTGTGACCGTTGGGGCGAGTGCAGAAGGAGCCACACATCTGTCATCATTGTTAAATGCAACCCGTGGACTTAACCAAACCAAAAAACTTTGGCTTTGTCTCGAAAACTTTTACTACCGCAAGGAACCGGAAGATATCAAACTTTTATTCTAATGGTCCTTTCCTAGGATTAAATACACTTAAACATAAAAACTACCACTGAGCATTAATAAAATGTTAAACAGACTTATTAAAATATTTTGATAAACACAAAGCCGGTTTTTTTTTTATCTCTTCTTTACCTTTTAATAATGATCATTAAAATCAATAAATTGTGTGTCTGTGTTATATCTCATTTTGTTCCTTGTTGTTTCCGGTGTTTTAATTATTTTCCTCTGAGACATCAATTTTAATTTGTTTTTAATCTTTTTAATTTTTGTACGCTATATAAGCGTTGTAGACATATGTGCCCTCCCCCTTTTTTAGTGTGTGATATCCAATATTATTGAAAGGTTTGACCACATATGCAACTATAACAAATACATGTTGATATTTTAACAGTTTAATTTGTTTTCTTTTATTCATTCATTACAAAATGACGTGGCTACACGTAGATCTAATAACGATTAGACTTTTCTTTTTTAATAATTTTTGTCACCTACCTAACGTATAACAATGATTGGATCAATATGACAATAAATTTAGCATGGAACTTGCATGTGTATTTACTGAGCAAAAAAAAATCATCAAAACAAAACTAATCAGCCACCGTCAATAGCGAGCATAGTATCAGTATTAACGGTGACTCCCTACTTCCTACACGTTACATTCAGTACAGATGCTTGATCCACCTCTAAATGTATCGCGGGAATATAAAACGCGAGATCACTGTGACGTCATACATAACTTTTTGCGCTCGACAGTTTTCGTAAATTGTCGGACAAATTCGGGGAAGGAAATGACGCCATAGGTACAGTTTTTTACGTAAGCATATGTGTTGTTTACTTTAATGTTTTTAAAAGGATTTTTTATTGTTAAATGAAAATGATGTATGCGATTTACAGGTAAGAATTTTCCTTAAAAACGCTTCCTGTTCAGCCATGTTGCTATGCACCGCAAAGGATCACTGGGATAGTAGAACGTTTTCACGTGGCCTCATAAAATTTTCTTTGAACAATGTGCAGATTTCAACTCGAATTTCCTCCGTTCGAACACGTTGTCTATGGAGCTCGCTACGCGAGCGGCGCTTCGCGCCGCCTCGCTGCGCTCGCTATTAAAAAATTAACAGATCGAAATGCATCAACAAAATGGTATAATCAAATGGAGAAATTAAAAAGTTGACCAAATGAATGATCAAAATGAGCAAACCATTATGAATAGCTGTGCATAGTGGATCAATCACTGCTGAAGTATATATCGGATGATATTGTTCAGCCTGATTACATATTAATTCTACTTGATGATACATACCTAGCATAATGGGCGTGGCAACATGCATCACTTCCACACTGCCGGATGTCAACATAAAATTCAAACCTCCCCGTTAGAATTTCCGCAAACCGTTTTCGTAACTGCAAAGATATTTACACTGTGGCTCTTGTATCTATTGCATTGTTTCTATACGAGGACATAAAATATATTATTAGTTTCTCATGTGAATAATACGAATTATTCTGTATGTATTTATATCTGTTCTAACATCATTGATCCAGATTGCTAAATTTTGGATGTATTAATATATTCATGTAAATATTAGTATATAAACATGTGCATGCATGTGTACAAAAAGTATATAACGTATTTGGTATTTTAGAGTTTCGGTCTGAAAAGATACATAACATTACATATACCAGTCTGAAATGAAAAATAAAAGCAATAAGTAATGACATTGCTTATTCAGTATTTTTATATTTAACATGGTTTCTGTGGGCGTTCAAACATGCCACCGATTTCATCTTATTCTATCTCAACCTCTCCAAAAAAACCCAATAAAGTATCAATGAACAATTCACTGATCTGACTGACCGTTTTATTGATTGATTAATTGATCGATTGATCGATTTTGATCGTTCTATAATTAGATTGTTTGACTTTGCATACTGACTGATTGGGCTATTCATTGTAACACTTATTGCCGTTTAATATGTGTAATGTTTAGACTGATAAAGCTGCATGTATATGTGTACATATTTTCTGAGTATCGGGAGTCAAATAAAAAAATTGAACTAACAAGTTACATAACCGCAGGGTAGTATGTGGATGTTAACTCCATTTGCTGTCTACATGTATATTCATGTACATGTAAGGATGATAGGAAGTCAACTTATTTGTTTTTTTTAGTTTGTTTATAAAACCGATGCATGATAATAAATTGCAGTATGCTTGCTGTCTCTATACATGTATATAGACAGGGTTTACTATAAGGGCGAGTCCTTTTTAACTTCCTTTTACTAGCTACGTCAACCAATATACTGGTAAGACAACGGACGCTATTGATTATAACCGATATCTATTCACATGTTTCAACATAGTTGATATTCATTTTATCAACTTCAAACAGACAATATGAAATCAAAATTTCAAATAAAATAACGATAGGTAAACCTCCGCGAGTTAGACACCCAACAAGTTGCATATAGATACACAGTCACCTAAATATGTCCACCCCTTTCCCTCTCCATTCCTTTTTTTCGGGGGGGGGGGGGATAATTCCTGGATTTCATCCATAATCTATATTTCGGCTGATGTTCCATTTATTGTCAAATGATCTACACTTCAAAAAAGAAAAAGAAAGAAATTAATCATCGGTTCCACACCAATAAACAAGAAAGAGAAAAGGAGATAAAAAAGAAAAGAAAACAGGTAAAAAAATGGTGGATGAGGGGGCGGGAGGTCAATGTACATGTACATATCCCTATAGCTCTGCGAAAAATGTGACTCTGGTTAAAAGGCAAATTTTAAGATAAATCTGAAATGTATAGATGTATAGCGTATAGTAATTATATATATATAAGCGCTCATAAGCGCTGAGATATCTTAAATTTCCGATTATGTAATTTGAAATAAGCTGTTTCACAGTTCCTCCATCCTCCATATACATGTATTTGGTCACCACCCCCCCCCCCCAAAAAAAAAAAACAAAACAAACAAACAAACAAACAATCAAAACAAAACAAACAAAAAAACCCCAACAAAACAAAAAACAAAAAAAAAAAAAAATGAAAATATATATATTTAAAAAATAATGAAAATTATAGATAATAAAAACAAAGAAAATAAATGGTTTTGTGTCGTTTAGATTAATTTCAATGAAAATCATTCCAGCCCATGAGGTCAAATGCTAGCATCCATTTTTTTAATCGGGCTCGGAATGACAGGGAAAAATGTCAACAGTTTCTGAACATCCAAGTAAGTATTGATTTTATCACCCTGTTTTTTCAATGATAGAACCATTTATTATCATCAGGCAAATTGATTTTGAATAAGAAAAAATAGGGAATTTTCCATCCTAAAATTTAACCAATCAAGGCTGTGCTACAGAAGGAAATTTTTTTTTTCTTTTCCGAATTTGTTCTATAGAAACGTAATGTCTACTGCGGAGTTAAAGCTCATTGAATGTGATTTACATCTAAACATGTCATTACAGCTAATGGCAATGATCTCAGATAGAACGTCAGATGTTCCAGGCGTCAAGTTTAATGAGCAATGGAGGATAACACAAGAGAAGAGGGTGATGAGGATGGTAAAACACATCCACCATTTTCCGGAAAAATAAAGAAAAGTGAAATTAATAGAGTTCAGACGCCTGCTTGTGATTCAGATTCTGGTGAATGTCATTGTAAAAGCAGCCACACAAGGGAAGGGCTCAGGAGAAAGTCCTGGAGTGGATCAAAATATTCAAAAGGGAAATCCAAGAAAACTCCCACAATTCCTTGCTCTTCCTCCGAAGCTTGTGAGTATGACAAGGAGCATGGAGAAGATGAGGAAGAGGAAGGGGAGGGAACTCAAGCAGAGCATCCAGAGTTATCTTCCCTTTTAAATGGTCTGTGCAATTCTAAATATGGTAACAATTCTCGAGAAAATAGTCTGCGATATTCCAGCTTACAAAAAAATCGTAGGGACCCAAAGAACCAGAAGCCAAATCGAAAATCAGGAGAGACTGCAGTAAACCAGGATAAATCAGGGCCGGGAGCCAGTCAAGTTCAGGGTACCAGTCAGACATGTGACTTTATGTCGGGGCTACACTATGCCATTCCGTTCTTGTCGGACCGACTGAGATCCAGTCTATTAAACAGACTACGCTGTCATTCAGAGCCCAGGGACATAGGTATTGAATACTGTGGAATCATCATTGTTCGTGGTGGGGACCAATGTTCGTGCCTTTCGTGGGTAACCCTTGCCCACAAAATTACATCCCCAATTAACAAGCATTTGTTTAATATTTATCAAAATTATCCCAAACTTGCTACCAACGAAATAATGTCCCCATGCACCAGGAAAATTTTGGCTATCCACGAACATTGACCTCCACAAATAAAAATGATTCCACATTACACTAGAGTTAAATGCAATTTAAGTAGGCTAACTAGGCTTTTTCATACATTTATTTCCAATGTACTGTACACACTATTGGTATAATGCCATCTGTTTAGGCTGCTTGCTTCATTCCTTTACCAGTGATATACCGCTATAAATGATAAAGCAAATTATTATTTTACACTTATAAACCCCATCAAGATCATTAGTTTAATTGTAGACGAGAGAAAACTGGGAGAAGGCGTTCTAAGTTATTGTAGCAGGTCAGTGCCGTATAGGTTTTTATCAGTACTTCGCGTTGTGTTTATTTTTGTTTTGTGACTGAATTTGACCTCTACATTACTAAACTTTACTAAATTATAAATAAGGTATGAAAACGACTTTACTCTCACTATAGATAAACCAGATATAATAAACCAAACTCAAAGTAAATGAAAACCAAGATTAACAACCCTTTATAAATTTATTATAACAAAATAAGAACACAAGGCAATAGCAAATACTTAAAATCCCCCAACCCTAAAACCTAACTTTAACAGGGACCTTAAATAGACAGACGAGACGGGCCGGGATTCAGGAGAAAAGTAGCTAGCGAAACCAGCTGTCTCCCTCCCCCTCTCTGCTTCAGGAGAAAAGTAGCTAGCGAAACCAGCCGTCTCCTTCCCCCTCTCTGCTTCAGGAGAAAAGTAGCTAGCGAAACCAGCCGTCTCCTTCGTCAAATAAGGACTTACACGGCTTTATATATGGGACAGAACAATAGACAACTGTCAATAACGTTATTGGCTATCGTATAAAGTGGGCGTTACCAAAGTAATAGAATAAATCACACCGGGATCGGAATACTAATAATAATAAATAGAAACAAAATCCCGATCTACCACATTATGAACCTTGTGCCCAATCCCAATTGTATTTTTATACAATAAAAATATTTTAAAATCAGTTGTATGCCACAACCATTGTGATTTGAAAATATTTTTATTGTACAAAAATACAATTGGGATTGGGCACAAGTTTCATAACTTAGACCGCCATCTCCCAGTTGAAAATATTTTTATTGTGGCACAACGGCATCACAATTCTCTCTGTCTCTCTGTCCTTCTCTCTTTAATTTGCTCTTAAAATCTAAGGGACCTGGGAGGTTGCGATTTTGTGTTTTTTTGTTATTAATTCCATCCAAAACAGAAATAGTAAATTATTTAATGATTGGAAACATATTCTGATATTGTCTCTTTGATCCTCTGCTCAGGTTAGAGGTTTGGATTTTAATTTATATTTGCAGTATTCATCAGCAGACATATTCGAAATGAAAAAAAAGTTGAAAATGTTGGTGTAATTCACTCTGTAAAAATATTCTTTCAATACTTTGCATGTTGTAAGACTTCATTATAACCTCTTTTTAAATATTTTGTCATATCATACATATAATCATATTAAGATGGTACCGTCGATTTTCATGATTAGGATCTGAATTCTTTCAGGAACGAATTGTGTCACTGAGCGTGCTCCACAGACCAGGGACTTACGGAATGAGCTGAGTGACTCGGACAGCAGTAGTGAACGGTACGATCTCCCAGAAATCCCACGACCTCAGACCCAACAATTACCTCCTCGTTGTCATGACAACCTGAGTAAACAGACCCCTTTGCCATGCCCATCAGCCAATAAAGACAAGGCTAGCTCTTCTCTTCCAGCTGTGAAAAATGTACTGTGTTGTCAGAAAGATTCTGAGAGTCATTCACAAACTGCAGTCATGGATTTGAAATATTCAGAACAAGATAAGAGGATGGGTTTTTGTGGAGGTTGCTCTGTACAGCAGGGAGGTATAAGGAACAGCAACCAGGGATCATGTGACCATCTTGATGAATCATGCTCATGTGTCACGGACAATCGTGATGAATCTAGTGATATAAATCATGGCGACAATGATATATGGCATGATTGTGTGGAGGGCGCTGTTTGCTCCTCAAGGGAGCCAAGTGTTGAGGGTAATCATGAGGAATCTTGTCATGAAAATCGTGGTGGCAATGATATGTGGCATTGTGTGGAGGGCGTTGTCCTTTCCGACGAGGATGAGGACATTGAGGCGGCAGTGAATCGCCTAGCGGAGGATGTGGGGAAATACAACTTCCTGGAACATTTGAATCTTGATCATCTTGATGAAGAAAATAAGGTGTGTTTGTAAATGCTAAAACCGATAAGCTTAATTGATTGAGATTTAATTGTAAAATTTAATTATTTTCAAACAAAGTGTGCAGTAACATATAAGATATTTAACAAATTTGATCTAAACTGGTGGATTAGTGTGTGTAATATAGGTTCAGTACTTCCATACTCCTACTAACCCTAGCAAGTGGGTTAACCTTCTAGCTCAGTTGGTAGTGCGTTGGTTTTTTAACTAAAGAGTATGGATTTTAGCCTATTTGTGAACCTCCTCCTATTCTACTGTATACAGGAAAATATTTGTCCCAGTTTTATTTTCACCCTTTTCGCCCTTGTTGCCAGCAGGCAAATTTAAGACTGGGCATATTCCAGACAGTGCCTCAAATTATCTCCCTTTAAACATAACTGTGTCTGCATACATTGGCAAATTTAAGATGGGACGAAACTGTTTGCAAATTGAAGGTGGAAAATTACACGGGGCAAAAAATAACCCTATATTCAGTATTATAAAAGAGAATCCATGATATTTTTTCCATGTTTACAGGACAAAAGTGGTAAATCATGCGGCAGTGACAGTGATGTGTGGTATCAGTTTGTGGAGGGCGGTGCTGGGTTGGACAGTGGACTCGCCGCGTGTTCTGACAATGACCCTGATTTAGAGGCTGCCGTTAACTGCCTCGCGGAGCAAGAAGAGAATATCAGCTTCATTGAACATGAACTTAATAAGGCAGAAGATGAGGTTTGTATAAATATTAAAACCAAAAGAGTTTTAAGGAGGCTGGATGGTCGACAAAATTAACCACCCGATCTTTAGATTTTCAGCTATGATTTGACTGAGTTCTTCATCTTAAGAAGATTAATATAGCCTTGAAATGGCTTTAATTATCCAGTCCTCTTAAATACTGTTAATGCTTAACATTTGGTTGTGTATTCATGTATTATAATACTGTAGAAGCGGCATTTCTCTGTTTAATTTCTTGCAGAAAAACATTTATTAAATACAGAAAGAACTAGATGAATGAAATATAGTCTAATTTGTTGAAAAAATTTTCTTCCTTAAATCATACAAATATGCTAAGTATGGTATATTTATTGTTTGTAAATATGAAACAAAAAATCAGTAATTGGATTTTGTAAAAAATAATTCATCAAAATACATGCAGGAACTTATGACTGCTGACTATATATATAAGATTCATCTTTACTACATTCATTAAAATCTAATGGATTCATACTAAATTACTAAATACTTTGTCTAATGAGTAATAATGATTTTAACATGGTCCCTGAAACTCAACAGATTCATTTGTTTTCTATTTTTAGATTTCCAGTGATGACTCCTCTGAGACGGTCCCTGACCTATTTTCGAGTCTGAGCTCAGACAGCTGTCAGGCTGACGACGAGTTTGAGTGTGATTGCGGGCACTGTGTTGGCTCAGGTCAAGGTCACCATGACAATGTCCTTGACCTTGATTGGCAGACAGCTGACAGACTGGAGAGCTCTGGAAGGGAAGATAACTCTAGTCCTGAAAGGTTAGTGTAAGGGCTTAAATACATTGCATTGAAATATTTCTGATTTCATTGCATATTTTACACAATTTAGTAGAACAAGTTCTAAAACTTATTTGCACTCTTCCTATAATTAAAACAAAATACCGTAAATGAATGAAGGCCTGACTTCCTACATAATTTTAGATAACAAATTAATTTCTTTTAGCACTCCTGCCCTTATGAGCCGCTTGGACATTTTTAATTCCATGCAAAAATAAAAGCAATCTTTCTTGCAATTTTAATTCTTTTTTTTTAATTTACATCTATCTGCTTATCAGTGAATCCCCCTTTTTCCCAACTAATTGAATATCTCAATCTACAGAATCCCTGTTGGCTCTGTGATCTCTGAACCAGAGGATGATGACATTGAGGAGGGGGTTTATCAGATCAGCCTACTGCCTCCACTGGACTCGCATCAGCTGGAGGCCATGTTTGAGGTATTAGTGATAGGGCAGTCATCTAGAGGAGGGGGTTTATTAGATCAGCCATTTCTTTTTATAGAACTAGCTTTGTATAAGATTTTTAATCAAAAGTTTCACTGCAGCAAATCCTGAGGTTTTAATTTTGATGAAAGATAACGACTATCCTCAATTGATGCCTTACTGTCTCTCATATGAAATTGATCAACCCAATATATTTCCAGTAACAAACCTTAATATGAGTAATATTGTCTGGGCAAATTCAAGATGCGACGAAAAAGTTTGCAAGTGTAGAGAGGCACGAAAATAAAAAAACATGAGGCAAAAACTTACCTTGTACATACTATATTATGTCTGCTCCAAGGGGGCTTAGTAAATGAGAAACACGTATTAACTGTTTTCAGTATTTTATGAAATATGGTTTGTACAGGATGATGTATTTTTTTTCCCGCAGACAATGATCGCCCAGCTACAAGAGATAAATCTTGGGGGTGGGGAGGAACAGGCTCCGCCTCCCGCCTCAGTATCGACCATTGAGAGTCTTCCTTCCAACCAGGTCACGGACCAGCAAATCGGTAGCTTCTATTTATACACATCAAATCTATAGTCAAACTTTATCTCAAACTAGATGGGACTGTTTGAAAACTTTGAGATATTCAAGTATTCGAGATATTGAGAGTAAAATACTTTGAAAAAAGGGGGTTGGGACTTACAGATCACTTCGCAATATTCATTGTATTCGATATATCAGAGTTCGAGATATCGAATTCAACTGTATCTGTAATGTTATTTAGTGTGCAGGTGTTATTTTTTTTTCATGTAGAGGTGTTATTTTTTTTAATGGTTATACAGTACTGTAAAGTTTACGTATAACATTATATATTTGGCGTCTACGATATTTGGCAAAAAATAGTTTTTGAACAAGTTGGTGTGGATTGGATTTAGTTTAATCCTGAATGTGCCTATTCCTATACATATATGCATGGCATTTAGCGATGAACTTGATTTAGCGGTAGACGCATCCCACTAATAGCGCTAAATAGAATACACAGCCAAATATAGTACGTTAACTTTACAGTAATATTTATTATATAATTGTTAGTTAATTAGGATACTGTAAATTTCTTATATTACGCGAGTACTTAATTCTGCGATCCCGCTGTTTTGTATCAAATCGCAAGAATATAAAATCGCAAACGCAGAACATTTATCCATATTTTCTATAGTTATCGACTATCAGAAAATAATTGCGAGGTTTTAAAGTCTGCGAGAGATGCTTCTTGCCATTTTATGCTATATATTAATTTCTTTGCGTTTAATTAGGAATTCACAGTATAAGAAACTTGTATATGGGGATTTTATACATGTAGTGTAATTTTATTGTTAAGATGCCCATTTAGATGAAAAAATGTATTGAAAAATTTGGAAATGAATATGTGAAATTATATAAGTTCCTCATATTTTAATTTGTATGTATCATGCATTTTGATACTATAGTCCGTCCCAAGATATTTATGCTGCACATTTGGACAATTTTTAATAAAAATACACATACCTGTGAAAGAAGTGCAATTGAAATCAATGAAAGGGAAATTTTCCAAGATAACTTCATTAATACATAATCATTTTTCCCTCATTGAAATTCACCGGAGCGAAAACAGATTTCCTATGGAGATTTAAATTGGGTAATGTTGACATCTTTTTTCCATTCGGAAGTCACTTGGAATACCTCCCACAATTTTCCAAGGTTATCATTCGGGCTTAATTATGGCTGATGTAATGCAAAATCCCAATCTAATTAAAATTAGATCTTTGATCCGCTCCTAATAGATCACTTTGTGTAGGAGCAGATCAAAGATCTAATTTTAATTAGATTGTGCAAAATCCCCTTAGACTTTCTATTTTTAGCCGTGTATTGAAACATGACAAGCTAGAGGGGGCATCTCAAAAGGGAAATCTAGGGATTTTTTCATACTATTGAGTGAACATCATGTGAATCAAGGGGTATTTATAAATATCAAATAATTTAAGAAAATATGTGGCAAAAATATCTTGGGACAGACTATAGTGTGTATACAATTATATAAATAGTGCCTGTTTGGGAGGGTAACAGTTGAAATTGACACCCCGAGAAAACCATTGTCAACCGACGCGAAGTGGAGGTTAATAATGGTTTCCGAGGGGTGTCAATTTCAACTGTTATCCTCCCAAACAGGCACTATTAATTTTGTTATACTGAATGTCTTGATTTTTTTTAAAAATTTTACTGCTTTTATATAGGAATAACGTGAATTCTACAGCGAACCGTACGCGCATAATTTTCGCGCATGTAACATTTTTTAATGTTACCCGTTGCTAAGTGCGTTGCTAACGCTGAGGGTAATAGAAAATATTATTAACTGCGTCTTAACCAATCAGATTTCAGTATTTAACATGAAAGTATAACAATGTGTAATAACACATAAAATGTATAAAAAAGCTATATGATACCAATTTTTTTCTATTCATAACTCTCAGAAAAAATTGTTCACTATTTTATGTATTACGTTATTTATTAGTGACCTTCATATTACAGATGACCTTGCCCCCTGCTCTATATGTCTGTCCTCATTTGTTGTCATGGATACCAGTTCCCATCTTCCGTGTAACCATTTGTTTCATCTCCACTGCATCCAAGCTTGGCTGGCCAAGGTAAGAAGTACAGTAGGTACACAAAACAACCTTAATCTATGTTTTGACAAAACCATTTTATCCTATAGTTACCTTAAAATTTATCTACATACTAAAGTAGAACTATTTTTTAAAAAAATACAAGGATTTTTGTTGTTGTACTGGTTAAGTACTGTATCAATCTAAACAATTAGATATTACAGGTATTATTCCGAAATAAGAGGGAACCCAATTTAAGGAGTTTAATTCGGGTTGGCACAGTTTATGCTAAATCAACCACAAAGTGTTCTTTTAAAAAAGAGTTAAATGTACAAAACCAATTATTATTTTTAATTGGTTAGCTAATGAATTTTCTCCTTATACTTCAATTTACTACAGATTGTGCAGAAAACATTACACTTTGTACTCTCAATGACATTTAATCATAAAAAGAGATTGTCATGCAGAATGTTTTTACATCATAAAAGCATATGTATGCTAAAATTAAATTTTGTACATGTATATAACGTTTTGTGGTGTGTTGGTGACCTTTGACCCTTTTACAGTCTGCTACCTGTCCTGTCTGCAGACGTCATTTAGAGTCTCCAGGAAACAGCTAGTGAGCATGCCCAGTCTACAGGAAATGACATCATGATACCTCAAAACCCCATCACTTTTGACATCGAAAATTAATGAGAGAAAAATGCAAGAAGATTGTTGTATAACTCATGTTGTTACATGTACCAGTGGTTTATTAAGTGGTCTTGTTTCATGTAAAGCAATATTGCTTCATGCTGCTTTTTAGTTTTAAGTGGAACTAACAGAATTGTATTATACTGTATGTGTCTTTTCCAAATGTGGAGTTGACATTTACTCTAGGATTGGAAACAAAGGTCTTTACTTTCCAACATTCTTTCAATTTTTTTTTTTTCATTTTTTTTTTTGCTTTTTAAAGCGCTAAGCATAGCTCAGCGCTTTATTGTCGTTAGACTTCTACTTCCGGTGCAAGGAATAACCGCCCCCTATGAACAGAAGTTTACATCATTTAAACTGGTTAGGGAACCAGTTTCAGGAGCTGCACGGGCTAGTACGGGCTACTGTGAATTTGATGTACAGGGCTTACATACATCATTGCAGGGGCTGCCACGCAGTGATGAGGAAATATATCGCGTATACAGAAACTAAAATGTTATATACATACATGTATATCTTTTACAAACAGAAGCTGGGTTAGCGCTTTTCAGTACTATGAGTACTTTGATTATTACATAATATTAGCACTTATCTTTTAAAAAATTGTTTTGTTATGTTTTTGTTTTATCATATTATTAATCATTTTTGTTTTAGTTATTTATATGAGAAGAATTTATTTTTTATGAATTAAAAGTGCAATATCATTTGTGATTAATTAGAAGCTTTGGTGTATATGCTTACTGTATATGTATATGCCAAGGGCACATAATAGCTTTTACAAAATCCTACTGTTTTAAAATTCATTCTCAAAATACAAGTAGGGTATATCAGCTTGTAAATGTATATGGTTTAATTTAGGGAGAAATGTGTAACACTGTCATCTATATATATCACGTATGCTTGAAAAATCTTCTGCAATCGAAAAAACATGGTATTATTTCTGCAGTTACTTGTTATGTGTAATGTTATAAATGATGTATTGCAAAATAATAAATCCTTTGAATGCTTTTACATCTATATGTTTCTGGAATCTGTCGTTGAATAATCAGGGATGTACTTGAATGTATAAATGTGTAACGGGATGGGAGAAATAATGACTGACCAGACCGGGATTCAAACACAGGCCCCCTGAATCTCTAGTCAGGTGATCTACCAACTGAGCCATATGGCACTGGTATTTAAACTGGTCTGCCCGCCAAAAATGATTAACAACAAACATGGATGTTTAAATTATGAACAAAAAACAAAATGACAGTTTTAATAATCAACAGAGCAAAATGTAAATGGCAATTAACAAACTTATCCATTTTTAATATACTATTTTTTATAATATTGGGGTAAATACAGATTTGTTTACTCATGATACATAGACAAATCCACACTTTATAAAAGTTAAGTCCCTTGGTCGCCATCTTTGGGGGAAAACACATTGATTTCTCACAGTAGCCTTGTAGTTTAAAGGTTTATAACTTTGTCATCCGTTTCGGTTCTGTATTTTGATTGCCCCAAGTTTGGGCAACAAACATATTGAAGGAATAGACCAAATTCCAAAAGATTTCATCACAGGACGCCTAAATACTTGGTTGCATAAAGGAAAAAGTTGGGTTTTCCCTTTTGACCTTTGGGTTGACCCCGCAAAGGGAAACATCTTTTGCAAAGTGTGGATTGGACTGTTGTAGATTAATTAATGAAGTTATTAATCGTTGCAATGTGGTGTAACTCCAAGCTTTTTATATTTCTTTTTAGAGTAAAAAGGATACCTGTAATACTTGTATTGATTGTGGTATTGCATTCTTTATTGGTCTTGTTCTATTTTGATTTCATATCTTTTGCTATTATGTGATCTGATGTTACAGATTAGTTAATTGATAAATTTCCCCTATATATATATAAAGAATATAGTACTTTAGTTGTACTTGATCTTCAATGTGAAGGGGGGGGGGGGGTATTAAACATCTGTGCTATTTCTGATTCATTTGGTTTCTACAATAGTATATGAATTATGTATATAACATGCACAGTATTCACAGAAATAAAGCCATCACACTGGTTGTTAATCTTTATTTATGATCAAGAAAAAAAATCTTGTTAATTTTCAGTCACATTTTAAAAACTAGCTATCGGCTGTGTGCTCCACATATTACCCATAAGATCTTCATTAAATTTGTTGATACGATGTCTGCAGCCTTAAACTATTGTAACAGAGACACTTATTGCCTCTGCTGGGGTTTGAACCAGGGTCCTCTGGCATGCCAGTCCAGCACTCTACTGATTTAGCTGAAGGGTTAAGTCCCTAGCCAGAGCTAGTAGGAATGCCATATACCTGACTCTGCCACAGGATTATTCAGTGAAGTAGAAGTAAATTTGGGCATTTTTCTATGTTCTTATATAGAGATCTTCTTTTAAAGGAATTCAATTCAGTCTAAAAATGACCGCGACCATTGAGCCCGCCTAAATTCGTGATTAAAATAATGTGGACTTTTCTCAAGATTCAGTGAATATAATTATGTGGTTTGTTCAGAATATCTTGTTCAATATACATGTTCTCTGTATGGGGCTCTCCTTTGTTGCTTTTTGAAAATATTTAAGTAACTGTACACACCTATCAAGGAATACAAATACAAATAATTTATTGGCACCAACACAGTTACAATAATTGACAAAGGTACAATATATGCATAAACAGAAGTATTGTTTTTATTACATATCAGTATGAAAGATATACATGTATAATTTTACATTACAAGGAGAGAAAATATGTCGACATCCTACTCAGCTTTTTCCCCAAGCATTCACAAAAAAAAACGAATGGTTGTGTGGGACGAATACCTATAGGCAAGGTTTCTTCATTTAATATACATTCCCTCTTTTCCTCGAGAAGATTAGAAATATATTTCTTAGGAAGAATAAAAATTACAAGTTTGGCCATTTTTTTTTATCTGTGAAGTAACACTATGCAAAGACTTTTCCAACAAATATCATCACCTACCGACGTTCATGTTTACAAATCTTAACAATTTTATGTAAAATCTGTGTAGAATTTTATTCATTGCTGCATCCTTCAAGTTTATTCATTACACATACAAAACATAATTATAGTGTTATATGAGGTGCAGAATGATT
This sequence comes from Magallana gigas, assembly GCF_963853765.1. NCBI lineage: Eukaryota > Metazoa > Mollusca > Bivalvia > Ostreida > Ostreidae > Magallana > Magallana gigas. The sequence goes on along the minus strand of NC_088853.1, from coordinate 65,730,007 downwards.
ATATACAAACGTGTAAGAAAAGCAGGATGTACAAATGAGAAACAGAAAAAAAAACTATGTATTTTGTTACATAGGATGACCGACCAAATCAAATATTTTACAAATTAAAGTACACATTTTCATAAAATTTATTTGGTTTAAATTTAAAACATAATGAAATTCATCGCCAATTTGATTAGCTTCACATAAGCCGCAGTTGCGGTCTTCACATGGAGTATTGTTCCACCTACCAATTTCTATAGGGAGATGATGGTTTGTAATAAGTTTCTTAAAGGGCTAAAATGGCCCCCTGAAATGAACATCGTCATTTTACTGTAATTCTTTGTTTTCTTTGTACAGATATATATGTGATGTTTTTACATAATGTTCATTTTTATTCAACTGCCCGCAATTTAGAAATATGACATCGTAAAGACAACCTTTTCCCGCTATTTTTGCATTTTTAGCATAAAATGCCTTGTTTTCAAGCAATTTTTCTTTCTGAAAACATAGAGCGAATGTTTGAACAAACACAATATTTTAATCAGAGATGTATCTAGCCAAGACTAATAAGTGTCAATTTTTTTCTTGTTCAAGCATGCGTTCTATATTTCTTATTCATAAAAAGGTAAGAAAAATGTCAATTTTTGACTGATTTTGATTGAACTATAGAAATAGCGTCACTTTTGACGTCATATACTGCCAGGGAGTGCAGATAAATCAAATAAATAGGTGAAAAATATATTTTACATCAACTCATCTAAAATATAACATAACACTTTATTGTACCCGAAACACTTTTAAAATGACGAATTATGGGGACAAATTAAACTCTTATCATATTTAGTATATGGTAGTAGTAGTAAATGGTCTTCACACAAAAAACTGGATTTAAAAATACGATATAAAGCAGCTTTTGAGGCGCTATCTAGTTCACTATTCCATTTGTGGACAAATTGATCTGTAAGATTTTGTTTGACAAAATTATTTTTTTTAAGTATTTTATGTTTTAACGGAATTAAACATGAATTAGTCAGTTTCTTCTTAACGAGGCCGGGTCTACCTTGTTCTGCCATAGATTTTTGAATGAATTTTTTTACATGAATTTCTACGGATATAAATATAATTTTAAGATAAAAAAGTAAGACAGTTAAATGTACCACACCGTTTGTTTAAGGGGTCATCTCAAAGTTTGTTAATTTTAAACATGGGACCCTATGGGATTTTGCTTGAAATGTATCAATTTTGCACATTTTTTTAAAAACTTTTGCCCAAGGGATTTCCTTTTCTGCTCTACATATTAAAGTTATTGCTAAAAGGCATCAAATGGTCAAATAAAAAAAAAACCTTTTACCGCCTGGTTTGTTCCGGGGGTCTTATCAAATTTTGTTTTGTTTTTGTATGCCCAATTTCACAGATTTGTCAGATAATGGCTATTTTTTATTTGACAAACACGGAAATGGTGATTTTTATAGTATTATTAAAAAATTCAGACATATTTAAGTAATAAATAAATATATAATGCACATATGAAGGGTCATTAATATAAAATGCATCTTTACTGTCTTGAAATATATGAATAAAGCTATATATATTTAGGCGGGTTAAGAAAACGTGACAGAGAGCTAGGCATGTTGAACCTTTCCGACCCGAGCCCAAATATAGCTTAAACTTTGAGACTTTTATGTTTATTCTACAATATAATATCAATTTTACGCATCAAACGAGTTATTTTCAACAATTTTTGTTGAATATCTGCAGTTGAAACTATCACGCCATGGCTTCAACCAAGCAAAAAGATGACGTCACAATACAAATGAAACACTGCGCGAAAGCGTGCGTACTCGATCTGTACTCGGCCTCTTAAATAAGTCCACAAAGCCGTAAAATGTCGATCCGGGTTTGCCTACCCATTTTACCAACTTCGAAATCAACAATTGTCAATAAATTCCAAAATACGTACGCATTGTTTTGTAGCAGTATTTAAAGTGAATACAAATATATCGGTTTTGTGAATTGATCAACCGTCAAATAGATTTGAGACGGACTATAATAGTAAGTATTTGACTTTCTGTTATCCGTTTTTAGTCCGAGTGAATCCATATTTTTCTACGAATTTGATATTGTTCATTGGAGCAGTCATACTGCTGCTGTTTTAAAAGCATTTTACAATTGGCCATGTGACGAAATTGGTTTTATTTTTAGTTTTGCCAAAATGTAAGACCAACGTTTTCTGAAACACCACGGTGAATGTTAATAATTTTTATTAATGTGTCAGAACTGCCAAATCGTAGATAGAGAGACTGCACTGTATGCATCACATTTGATTGCTACGAATAGATAGTAGAGGAATACGGTTGTCTAATGCCAATTATAAGACCTGAATAAGGCATTTTGGAATAGATTACTGTGTTCCCTGAGTTTGTGTTTTCTTGGCTATAAGTCCTGCATAAGGCAATACAAGTACAGCACAGACATAGAGGCGCACCACAGGCAGAGGTGGAGGAAGCGCAAGATTGACACAGTGATTTGATTATTATTTGGAAGGCTGGACAACAGTGATTTATATTTGCGGGAGATACCCGTCGACCACAGTTAGTGGTCATCCAATCAATAGGAAATTGTTCGTATTATTCTCGTGGTCAACAAAAATCTAAGTTAACAGGTTAACGGACCTGGTGAAACGCTTGGGTGTAAGACATACACCAGTGTAAAACACACACAGCTCGACCGCGTTGCACGTTACGGTCAGATCAAGAGGTCACAAAAGTTTAAAACTGAGTACTCTCACTAGATGGCGTAATTGTTAACTCAAATGTTAATCAAGATTCAGAAACCCTTGACTTGGGAAGATGAAAATGTAGCTGCAATAATATAGGCCTCTCTGATTTTTGGGAGTTGATTTTAATCAATTATCCAATGCAGTTACTCAGACAAACCGAAAGTGAAACAGTGTTTGGACCTCAGCACAAATCAATGCTACTGACAAGACTTAGTTCTTGAAAATAATTGATGAATTCGATGTAATGTATGCTAAAGCATTGTTTTTCAAGGAAACTTATTTACAAATACCTTAAAAATAGTCAGATTTTAAATGGTACGAACAATTTAAATATTTTTTGTAGTCGTATGTATTCCTACGCCAGAGTTCAATATAGTCTCGTTCAACTCGACGCTCGGCTGTCTCCGTAAACCCTTGTCGGAGATTTACGGTGTCAGCCGAGCGTTTGGTTGAACGAGACTATAGTTCAATATTGCTTGGATCCATACAATTTTCGAGAAATATTTCTACAACTGATACATACTTTGATTGAATTAATTTTATCTTTAAATATTATTTAACATGATTCATATGGAGGTTTCTCGACATTCTAGTCGAAAAAGTTCAAAAATTCATATTATAAAAATATGCGTAATTCAAATTAGAAACTACGTATACGTGTACTTGTCATGCAAAAAAACATATCATTGATTTTAAAATAAATAAACATCGACAAAATCAACTCCCGTCAGTTCTTCAGTACTTTGATTTGAATATAGGTACCACATTTACCCTTTTCCATTCCCTTGGGGTGACTCCTTGGTTTATGGATGCCTGGAAGAAAACTGTGAGGACCGGAGCAAGGTCCGCCCCAAGAAACCTCAGCAGTCTTACCGGAATACCATCAGCTCCAGTGGCTTTGTGGATTTGAAGACTTTGAATTAGCTTGTTGACACCAGCTTCTGAGATGTTAGTACAATTCATTGCAAGGTGTGTTCCAGGACCCATGGGTTTTATGTTGTTCACCGACTCGTTGGAAATCAAAAAAAAAAATCGGGAGAGGGCTACATTATTGCAGCTTATACCAGGCTTGGGGTAATGGTAAATGTAATGGTAATGCATTGCAATGCATTAAATGTTTTCAGAGTAATGCTAGTAATGAGTAATGCCACAAAATTAGCATTATATTAAAGGTAATGTAGTTCAATACTTTCCAAAATCTAGTGTAATGTTGGCATTATATGGCATTACTTTGCATTACTATGCTTATTATGCAGGTTCACTTTAAAAAATGTAATGAATAAATGAATAGCTGAAATTGAATTCGATCAAATTTATTTTAAAGAAAAAGGAAATAATTATTGAGATACAAATGTTTTTTGTTGTATTATTTAAAAAGATTTTTAAAATTCATTTTTAAATTGTTAAAATAACTAGATATAATAACACTATTTCATAACATTTTTAAAAGTGTTGTTATCAAGAGTTTTAAAATCATTTGAACAATTTACTCCAATTAGTTTGCACTTCAATAAAGAATGTGTCAATAATACACTATGCCCCCAAGATCATCTAAGTATCAAAACAATCTATTGTTATAAGAAGTGCTAAATTCCCCAATCCCCTTCCTTGGCTATATCCCAACAGAATAGAGGACAGAAGCAAAACGAATGCACTGCATTTCATCCATGATGAAAACCAAAATCACTTCCAAAATTATAACCCATTTGAAAATAATTTTACTCTCTCTCTCTCTCTCTCTCTCTCTCTCTCTCTCTCTCTCTCTCTGTTGTATATTAAGTATATTATATTAGTTTGAGCTGATAGAAAATACAAGATTCATGTATTTTTTCTATCATTGCACTTAATATCCTAAGATAAAGATTGCCAAAATATCTTTCAGTCCCAGCTTTCACTGCTCCTGTAATATATTTATTTAGTATAGCTGGGAATATTTTCAAACTAATGGATGCAGTTAAAAGATGAACCCTTCGAAACTTTGATCATGAAGTGCAACAGCAATATTTTGTCTTCAGGTGTCCTCAGTATAGAGAAATCCGATTAAAATATATAAGAAATATAACTGGGGAAAAACCCCTGTTTATAAATTAATTAATATAGATAAGTGTCCAAAATAAAAAAAAAAATTGTGATCTGGGGGAATATCTCTATTTAGCTTTTGGAAACTGCAACATTTTTCCATAAATTGTTTTCTGTTATGCATATAATTCTGTGTCTCTATTTTATATCAAACATTGTGTCATGCCAAATGTCTATAGATATTTTTTACCTATGTAAAATGTTGTTCCTAATTGCCACAAGATGATTAATTTGAACCTGATACTGAACCATAAACCTGTGAATATGTTAAAGAGTGTTTTATATTTGAAACATTAGCAAAAAATCTATATTAGCTTTACTTTTTTAAAACAAAGTAATGGTAATGGTATATTTATGCATTACTTTACTCATGTAATGGTGATGTAATGCATTACTTCAAGAAAATCAAGTAATGGTAATTAAATACCCAAATTTATGAAGTAATGGCAAATGCAATGCATTACTTCACATTGTACTTGCAAAATGCATAAGGAAATGCAGTTGTAGGCTCATTATAAAAAACAGGTCGTTCAATGTCCGGAAAACGGTACTTGATCTGTGGATATTTCGCCATGAGTTCCTCCATTGTCGCTGCGGTGACAGCACTACATTGAATCAGACCGAGGTACCGCAGGGACTGACAGGTGGCGGACAGCGTGCGGATTCCGTCGTCGGTCACTTGGCACCACCCAATGTCCAAGTTCTTCAGGGTGTTTGTGAGCTTTCCGACTTCACTCATAACTGTAATAAAACAAATTGTTGTTTTCAGGCCCTGAGGTTACAAAACTTCTTTATTATATTCGTAATAATGTAAAACTAGTTCTCTCCGTACTGCTCTGCTGATGAGTACAACTTTAAAATCTGAGGTTTTAGAAAATTTGGAGCACGTTCTCCGCTATTATAGCTTTCTCCAAAAAGCGAAAACATTTTACGTTTAGGAGTGAGATAGAGCACGCGCGCGTACGGTAATTTATGTAATTAGTCTTGGCATGTGGGAAAACTATACATGTATTCAGATATATTTTTTATCAACAAAATATAAAACATTATGTACAAATTCCTTTTTTTTTTCATCTGCAAGCATTAGGATGTTTGAATTTATAATGTTTTGTAATAGAAGAGCAGAATGTCCACAGCTAGGCTCGAACAGGGGACACTTCAGTTTAAAAACCAACGCTCTATACAGACTGAACTTGATTTAAGGGTTGACCTACTAGCTAGTGCTTGTAGGAGCATGACAGTGCTGAGCCTGTAATATACCTAATACAGACTATAACACCTTTAACTCTTATTTAAAAGCAACAAAGACGATAAGTGGAAAACTTATTTTAAAAAATACTATAACACCTTGAACTCTTATTTAAAAGCAACAAAGACGATAAGTGGAAAACTTATTTTAAAAAATAGTGTACAGTAGAATAAAATCAAAGAAGGCTATTTATGTGATTTTGTCAAAGGTTATTGGAAAAGAGGGTAGGAGGCAAATATGTAATCAACTTTGATAGAAAAAGAGTAATAAAGTCTGTGGAATAATGATCAATTCTCTCTCTCTCTCTCATTCTCCCTCTGTTTCTCTCTCTCTCTCTCTCTCTCTCTCTCTCTCTCTCTCTCTCTCTCTCTCTCTCTCTCTCATAGTATATTAGAATAATATACTCGAATTTTTTAGCTTTAATACCGATAAATCGGAAGAGTACTGTCTTTTGTTTTATATATTTTAAACATCATTGGTACTTGAAGATTAACAATTTGTTTTCATTTGTTCTCAATCAAGCTTCATTGATTAATAATCAACGAAAATTCCTCAAAACATTCCGAAAATCATCTGAATATTTTGGATTTTACAATCTTGCGCATGTGGATTACATTTCCACAATATCACAATTGCATGGATAAACTTGGAAACGATAAAATAAATGCGTGTTAATTTTCATTGGAAATTTTTTCCGTTCATCAAAGAAAATACGGGAGAAAACTCTAACACAGTGCATTTACTATAAAAAAAAATCCCGAGAGTTTCGAATGTCAACATAGTGTGTAAAAACGTTGTTAAAATATGTTGAATTCTGCAATTATATAATTAAACTTTTCGAAGAAAGGTATTTACAGCTTCAAAATGGTTTGTTGTGATCATTTTGACTGTTATTTTCAATGAAACTTTATTAATTTTCTACAAAATCGTTTTGGAGCGATTCTGCAATTTACTGCTACATTACGGGTATATGGGGGCATTTTAACTATGTGGTGAGGGCCTTTCCAGAGACACAGTTAAATCATTTCAACTCAGCAGAGTGTAGTGAAATTAATAGAATTATTGTAGGCTTGAAGTTTGGTTATGCAAATATCAACAATATATGGTCTTTCGATGTATCTATTTTGTAAATGTCCGATATCATATGCAATGTCAACCCGTGCACGCACGGGTCAAAGTCTAGTTTAAATTAACTGAAAAATACCGATGAAAACAACTTTAATAGGAAGGGAGTGATAATGTCCGTGGAATTATGATCAATTCTCTCTCTCTCTCTCTCTCTCTCTCTCTCTCTCTCTCTCTCAAACTTCATTTAAAATAACTAAAAAATACCCAAACATTTAAGTAGAAGCAGAAGAAAAACATCGATCATTCCTTGGTTATGTATTTCAACAAATATTTATCAAAAAATTAAATGTGGTGTCAAAGCACCAAATTTTATTTTCAAATAAACATTTGTGAAAAGACACTTAAGTCTAGTATATGTGAAAGACCATGGGGTCACCGGGACTCACCATCACCATATTCGAGCATTTATAACTAAATATTAAAACAAACAATGCATTTGACTTTTTACTCAGGCATGTTTATGTTTTCAATGTTTTTTGATTAAAAAATAAAACAAGAGGCCCATGGGCCACATTGCTCACCTGAGCAGCAACCATTATAAAATCAGCTTATGTAGTCATATGCAAAATACTGTGGTTTCATCAATATTCGTTGAATACCAATCTTCGTGGATTCCGTTGTTTAGTTAATCCACGAAATTAAATGCTCATTGAAGGGCAATTTTTATTAACATTTTGTATTGATAGGGTCATTGGCCACGAATTTGCGTATCCTTGAAACTGGGATTATCATTTTATCCATGAAAATTGATGCCCTTGAATATTAATGAAACCACAGTATCGGGAAAATGTAGAAGAATAAATCCTGTATAAAGAGATTTTCAAATTTCTCTCTCTCTCTCTCTCTCTCTCTCTCTCTCTCTCTTTTTCGCTCTCTCTCTCTTATATTCCAGGTAGTCTTTTATAACAGGATGATTTAATTGCCATGTCATATACATCATGTATCAAAAAGGACTTGGACACGATTTAAAACTCAAAATTTCCAAAAATTGTTTGGCATTTTTTATGTCTAGAATTGTTAATGTAGATGTTTTCAATGATTTGACAAAATTTGTAAGTCAAATATCGAGGTACAAGCAAGTTACAAAGGTTAGAATTCTTCGTTTTGTATACAAAGCTCGAGTCCTGTTAATGTTTACATATTTGTATTGGTATAAGTTTCAATCTAATGTTGCTGTTTGTTGTGATGAATTTATTTATGAACCCATTGAATCAGTCTGTCTTGTTTCCACAAGTTATTTTATAAAGAAATGGCAATTTCTGTAAATAAGTAGACTTGAGCTTTGTTTACATAACAATGACTTCTTTCCTCCCTTTCTCGCATGGTGATTCATTCAAAATACAAAAGTAAACAATTTTATACAAAGAAATGAAAAAAAAATTCATTTGAAATCGTGTCCAGGTCCCTTTAAGCATCACAGTCCTCAAGAAGATCTTAAGCAACTGGTCATATATATATATATATATATATATATATATATATATATATATATATATATATATATATATATATATATATATATGTATATATATATATATATATATATATATATATATATATATATATATATATATAAACCTACATCATACTATGTACCCTTGCGGGGCCCAATGATTGACCCAGTGCTACAGTCTATTCAATTCAGAATCAACGAACATGTCTAGAAGCTTGCATTTAAGTTATGCCGTAGATTATTACACATGAGTTATTGAGAATATTTGATTTCTTATGTAAAATTCTATTCTCTCAATTCTGGCCCTACCCTACCCCTGGGAATCATGATTTGAACAAACTACACTACATCTACATTGAATCTACACTACCTGAGAATGCTTCCACACACATTACAGCTGTTCTGACTGCATTTGTAAATGTTTTCAAGAAGATTTTTGAGGATTTTCTCTATATTCCTACATAAAAATTCGACCCCCAATTGCGGCACTACCCTACCCCCTTCCCTCCGGTATTCATGTTTGTCAAGTTCTATTTTGAAACCAAAGGTAATCAACATGAGAATTGTAGCTCATAATTTGCTCTAAAAAACCTCTTATGAAGTAAAAAAATCTAAATCAAACTTTTCTTTTTTTAAGAAGGGAAGGGGGAGTAGGGTTGGAAATATAAACATGAATAATTCAGCTCCTATTGCTTTAAATTTCATTTACAAGCCTTTCAGGGAAATATATATGTTGTCTATCAATAAATTTCTTTTGTGGGGATGGATGTGGGAAAGAATGGTCTTTAGGTAGGAAGGAAGGGGGGGGGGCTATTTTTGATCCACTTACAATGGTCAGTGACGTGACAGGTCGCACACTTCAATAGGTGGAGCTTGTGTCCATACTTAACAACCTGCAGCAGACACGCGTCATCTATCTGTGGGTTCCTGGATACGTTCATCTCCTCAAGGTCCGGGCAATAGTGGGTCAGGGAGGCGACATCTGCTGGCGAGATGCCAAGAAGGCTGGAGATGTCAAGGACCTTAAGCTTTCGGAGCTGTAAACCAAAATATATATGTAAAATACTGATTTCTTATCTACTGCGTGGCATTACTTGTATAAAAATTGTTGAGCAGGATATAGTTAAGCTTGTGGTAAGTTTGGTCAACAAATTAGCTTTTAGTTTTTAAATTTGAATTTTTAAGATATAACCTTTAATTTGTTAAAGAAAACTCCCATGTATTTTAGCTTTAAACTTTGAATACTTTGCTATATCTTTATATAAAGCTCTTCTTCACAAGGAGATAAAAATGTCTATAACCATGTAGCTCTTTTAACCAAAGTGAGAAATTAATCACTTGCAAAATTAACCTTAAGCTTCTTTTCAATTTTCCGTGTGAGTGAACTTAAACATTGAATTGCTGTTGTGTGCTCTATGCTTCGAGTTAGCTTAGAAAAAAGAAATATTTGAAATTTTTTAATGAAATATAAACATTATAAATAAATTAGCATTTGATCATCTAAATAACAATTCAGCGAAAAGCTGTCAATGAGACAGCAAACCGGGTTTTCTTTTATTTGAACTGTATCCATAATCCATGTCAACCCGTATCCAGTGAAATGGAGTACCCTATATGCAATATTTTGCTAAAAAAATTACTAAGTTCAAAAGCTGGTATTTATTTCACAAATTATCAGAAATCAAAGTTCTAGCAATATGCATAGTTCTGCATGTGCATGTGCAATTGATTTTGCAAACGAACAACTGTGTATCTCAAACACTCTAGGAGGAGTTATCCGTACAATGAGGGTACCCTATATGCAATATTTTGCCAAAAAATGGCTAAGTTCAAAAACTGGTGTTTTTTCCATAAAGTATCAGAAATCAAAATCCTTGCATTATGCACAACTTCCTATCTTGAAAACTGTAGGAGGAGTTATCCGTACAATACGGGTACCCTTTCGACAGCTGCCCGCCCGCCCGCCATTTTCACCATTTTAATAACCGGATTTTTCAGTTGGAAAACCCGGTTAAAAATGTTAATTTTCAAAATGTTGACACAAATGTCCACAATGAAAGTTGAATGACAAAAACATTTGTGTCTCTTCTCTTAACCGTACCTTTGTGAGAGCTTGGACTCCCTTCTGCCCGACCCCAGATGACACCAAGGACACAACCTCAAGGTCAGGACACATCTCACACAACCTGACACAGGAAGTGTCTGTCACCTTGACAACAGAGGAAAACAACATTACAAACATAATATATAGTCTATATATAGTTGTTAGAAAAAAGAGGAAGTAACTTAAAGAGGCATCGTCACGAATTTGTTTAAATTCTATTTTTCTGTTTTTATAATTTAATGTTTTAGGAATGCATTTCTAGTGATCAAATGAAAGGACTATATATGGTTTGAGCCTAAAATGGCCCCCTTAAATGAATATTGTCAATTTACTGTAATTCTATGTTTTATTTGTACAAATATACATTTGAAGTTTTTTCATAATTTTCATTTTGGTTTTAGTGCCCACAATTTAAAAATATGACATCATAAAGTTTACCTTTTCCCGCCATTTTCTCATTTCTAGGATAAAACGACTTGTTTTGAAGCAGTTTTTTTTAAAGGAAACATTGAGCGACTGCTTGAACAAACAAAATATTTTCACTAAAGATGTATCTCTCCAATACTTATAAGTGCCAAAAAGTTCGTTCTTGTTCAAAGAGTCGCTCTATGTATCCCATTCGAAAAAAAACATAAGAAAAATGACAATTTTTGACTGATTTTTGATTTAATTATAAAAATAGCGTCACTTCTGACGTCATATACTGCCAGTGAGTGCATATAAATCAAATAAATAGGTGAAAAACATATTTTATATCAACTCTTTTATAAATTAACACAACAAATTAATGTACCTGAATCATTTTAATAATAGCGAATTATGGAGGCCAAATTTGACTAATTAATATCATATATAGTTCTTTGAGTCAGTCGTAGAGTTATAAGCAAGATACAGGGCTCACAATTCTTTGTCATGTAAATAACATGGATCGTACCCTGTTTTTGTTTAAACTGGTTCAATATACTAGTTACAATATTTTAAAGCTGCTTTGTCAGCTAGCTATCTTCTGATTCACTTTAAGCATAAATAAACAGTTCTTAACGTTTAACACATTCATTTTAGGTCTTAAACTTGAGTTTTAACTTCAACATGCAAAATGTAAACAAACACTTTGTTAACATAGAAAAGATTTGTAAGCACTTTAACTCCCTTATTACTCAACGAATGACACTCAAATTTTGGTTGACTATTAAAAATGCCTTTCTGAAGCATTGTAAAAATCAAAATGGGAAAAATAATTTTTGACCAAAATCGTGATTATGCCTCTTTAACAGATGGAACTTTAAGGTTTAACTAAAAATTACAATGATTTGAGCCAAAATCCTGCCGCGTTAAGAAAAAATAAATTTTATGTTTAAATTGTGTTTATTTTAGAGGACACTGAGGCCTACATACAAAAATTTGTCTGTTAACAGGAAGTTGACGTCTTGAAATTATTGGCACAAAAATAAATCCCATCACATGACTTTTTAAAAACGAGTGCGTTAAAATTTCGAGAATCTGTAATGAAAGGTTGCTGAGAAAAATGCAACAGAAATTAATTCTGTGAATTTGATATGGACAAACAGACACACACACGAAACACAAATGGAAAAAAGTACCGTATACCCTTCGGAGTAGGGATACAAAATTAATGTGTTCAGAGTTAATGCATACTTAGTATATAAAAGCTGAATTCGGATCTTTATAGCTAGAAAAATGTGTTGATATCAAAATTTGACAGGTGCATTGAGTCAATGTACCTCTCTCTAGAAAAAAGATCATCTTTTGAATTATTTGTGCTAGCTTTCATTTTTGTTATGCAAACAATTCCCAGATAAATTGTGTATTTGTGTTCATAATTTATACAATTGAGGAGTGATCATATCTCTGTCAACAAATATGTTAATACCTCAGATTAGGTCACACATACATGAACCTCAGACACAAAATCGTGGCCATGCCAAAAACAAGAGACATTCTTATCTGAGATAGAAAGATGTTCAAATAAGAGATGTATTCATTCTTCTTACAAAAATTTGTTCACGCCTCAATAGTGAGTTCCATTTATGTACTAATACTATTGATAAGAGGCGTAATCTGATATGTTCATTCTTCTAATCACAGATATATTTAAATTATAGATAGTAGTGTAATGTTAAAAAACCACTAATGAAAGGTGTTGTACTTCCTCAATAACCACTGATAAATGGTGTATGTACTTCCTCAATTACCACTGATGAATAATGTTTGTACTTCCTCAATTACCACTGTTGAATGGTGATTGTCCCTTCTCAATAACTGATGAAAAGTGTTTTTTTTCTTCATCAATAACCACTGTGATGAAAGGTGTTTAATATACTTCCTCAAATACCACTGATGAAAGCTGCTCAATATACTTCCACAAATACCACTGATGAAGGCTGTTGAATATGCCTCAAATACCACTGACGAAAGCTGTACAATGTACTTCCACATATACCACTGATGAAAGCTGTTCAATGCACTTGCACAAATAACACTAATGAAAGCTGTTCAATGTACTTCCACAAATACCACTGATGAAAGCTGTACAATGTACTTCCAAAAATACCACTAATAAAAGCTGTTCAATGCACTTGCACAAATAACACTGATGAACGCTGTTTAATGTACTTCCACAAATACCACTAATGAAAGCTGTTCAATGCACTTGCACAAATAACAATGATGAAAGCTGTTCAATGTACAGCCACAAATACCACTGATGAAAGCTGTTCATTGCACTTGCACAAATAACACTGATGAAAGCTGTTCAATGTACTTTTACAAATACCACTGATGAAAGCTGTTCAATGCATTTGCACAAATAACACTGATGAAAGCTGTACAATGTACTTCCACAAATAACACTGATGAAAGCTGTTCAATGCACTTGCACAACTAACACTGATGAAAGCTGTACAATGCTCTTGCACAAATAACACTGATGAAAGCTGTTCAATGTACTTCCACATATACCAATGATGAAAGCTGTTCAATGCACTTGCACAAATAACACTGATGAAAGCTGTTCAATGTACTTCCACATATACCACTGATGAAAGCTGTTCAATGTACTTCCACAAATACCACTGATGAAGGCTGTTGAATATGCTTCAAATACCACTGACGAAAGCTGTACAATGTACTTCCACATATACCAATGATGAAAGCTGTTCAATGTACTTCCACAAATAACACTGATGAAAGCTGTTCAATGTACTTCCACAAATACCACTAATGAAAGCTGATCAATGCACTTGCACAAATAACACTGATGAAAGCTGTTCAATGCACTTGCACAAATAACACTGATGAAAGCTGTTCAATGTACTTCTACAAATACCACTGATGAAAGCTGATTGTTCCTCCTCAATTACCACTGATAAAAGGTGTTTGTACTTCCACAATTACCACTGATGAAAGCTGTTTAATGTACTTTCACAAATGCTGTTCTATGTACCTCCACAAATACCACTGATTAAAGGTGTTTGTACTTTCACAATTACAACTGATGAAAGCCGTTCAATGTACTTCCACAAATACCACTAATGAAATGTGTTCAATGTACTTTCACAATTACCACTGATGAAAGCTAACCAGTGCTCTTCCTAGTGCTGAAACGAATAAATCAGTATTTGAATATTCGTGAGTGCTATTCGATTCGTATTCGAATATTCGTAGACGTCATAGACAATGTATTAAGCATAAATGATAGTTTGTAAATACTAAGTGGGTGTATGTGTAGACTGCTTAAACATGTCAGTTCGAAGTTGACACTTAATGCATGAGTATCTATTGAATATATTGGGTACGCATTTAATTTTTAAGCAAATAATAATATAACGATTTTTTAAAAAATTTCATCAACTACAATCAAAAGATTTATTACTTCTTTAATAATACCGAGCGCAGCGAGAGGCGGGCGAAGCCCGCCTCGCGAAGCGAGGATTAATGGTAACACGTATATATAAAAAAATCATTGAAAAATGAAAGTTGAATCAGGGGTACTAAGGCCAAAAAAATTTTCTTCCAGCCATGGGCGCCGCCATATTGGCAGCCATTTTGTTTTTAAAAAGTTAATTCGATCATTGTTTGACCGGTACTTATCGATGTTTGTTGCCCCTAAACTCGATTAAAATGTTCCAGTATTTAAATAGAAGGTAATTTGAATTAAAAAAGAAATAAAAGAGGACACCAGATAAGTTTCAAAAGTGCTTTAATCAAGAAACACGACTAGTTCTGTGTATGTCTTATCAAATTATTAGATGGAAAATAAAAATATTAAGATCAGGGGACTGTAATTTTAGATACTGAATAAAGTATTCATATTTATTACCGCGGCATTTATATGAACTAAATTGATAAACAATGAAAGAAGAAATTTTTAAAAAAGTTCGGAATAACGTAACTCTCTTCGGCTATTTCCGAAGACAAAACGTGTACGTTTTACGTCTGAAACATGACGTCATAATGTAGACTGAGCACGCGACATTTAGTTATAGCGAGCGCAGCGAGGCGGCGCGAAGCGCCGCTCGCATAGCGAGCTCCATAGACAACGTGTACGAACGGAGGAAATTCGAGTTGAAATCTGCACATTGTTCAAAGAAATTTTTATGAGGCCACGTGAAAACGTTCTACTATCCCAGTGATCCTTTGCGGTGCATAGCAACATGGTGGAACAGAAGCGTTTCTAAGGAAAATTCTTACCTGTAAATCGCATACATCATTTTCATTTAACAATAAAAAATCCTTTTAAAAACATTAAAGTAAACAACACATATGCTTACGTAAAAAACTGTACCTATGACGTCATTTCCTTCCCCCAATTTGTCCGACAATTTACGAAAACTGTCGAGCGCAAAAAGTTAAGTATGACGTCACAGTGATCTCGCTTTTTATATTCCCGCGATACATTTAGAGGTGGATCAAGCATCTGTACTGAATGTAACGTGTAGGATGTACTCAGTAGGGAGTCACTAATACTGATACTGCGCTCGCTATTAACGGTGACTCTTTGGCTGATTAGTTTTGTTTCGATTTTTTTTTGCTCAGTAAATACACAAGCTAGTTCCATGCTAAATTTATTGTCGTATTGATCCAATCATTGTATACGTTAGGTAGGTGACAAAAAATTATCAAAAAAGAAAAGTCTAATCGTTATTAGATCTACGTGTAGCCACGTCATTTTGTAATTAATAAATAATAGAAAAAATTTAACTGTTAAAATATCTACATGTATTTGTTATAGTTGCATTATTATGTTGTCAAACCTTTCAATAATATTGGATATCACACACTAAAAAGAGGGGGGGGGGGCACATATGTCTACAAGGCTTATATAGCGTACAAAAATTAAAAAGATTAAAAACAAAATTGATGTCACAGAGGAAAATAATTAAAACACCGGTAACAACAAGGAACAAAATGAGAAATAACACAGACATACAATTTATTGATTTAATGATCATTATTAAAAGGTAAAGAAGAGATAAAAAAAAACCGGTTTTGTGTTTATCAAAATATTTTAATAAGTCTGTTTAACATGTTATTAATGCTCAGTGGTAGTTTTTTGTTTAAGTGTATAAGCCTAGGAAGGGACCATTGGAATAAAAGTTTGATATCTTCCGGTTCCTTGCGGTGGTAAAAGTTTTCGAGACAAAGCCAAAGTTTTTTGGTTTGGTTAAGTCCACGGGTTGCATTTAACAATGATGACAGATGTGTGGCTCCTTCTGCGCTCGCCCCAACGGTCACACCGTAAAACATATTATACTGAATATACTGCAGTCCTGACTCCTGGATGAGACCAGAGACATAAATAATGTTATTTATGTCTCTGATGAGACTGATACGTAACTTCGTAAGTCAGTCCAAATATTTCCGCCATGTTTGATATAGTATTAAACAGAAAACTTATAACGCTCATAACTCCGGAAATGTTCTGTTTATTTAAAAAAAAAACCAAATTATATCGAAGTATCTTTTAAAAAAAGCTTTGGATGTACCTTTCTATATTAACTCTCCGTAGCTCACACTCGTTCAAACAGTTAAGCAATTTTTTTTCTTCAGCGTCTGACATGAATTGAAAAATCCAGAATGTTTGTCTCCGTTCGATGTAAACCCTGCTTTTACTTTCAAGGTAAACACGCATGGCGGAGGAGTCTATTACTGGGTTAAGTAATAGACTCTACCAAGCATGGCAGTCATATATGGCTTTATATTTACTTTCGTTCCGAGTAAAATGAAATAACACGATACTGCATAGTTTACAGTGCTTGATATGGGTGTTTAACATTTGATCGAATATTCGAATGCTAAATATACATTCGAATATTAGAAATTTACTATTCATTCGCGAATATTCGAACATTCGTTTCAGCACTAGCTCTTCCTCAAATACCACTGATGAAAGCTGTTCAATGTACTTCCTTATTTACCACTGATGAAAGCTGCTTGAACTT
This sequence comes from Magallana gigas, assembly GCF_963853765.1. Classification (NCBI taxonomy): domain Eukaryota; kingdom Metazoa; phylum Mollusca; class Bivalvia; order Ostreida; family Ostreidae; genus Magallana; species Magallana gigas. Next base: position 65,712,772 of record NC_088853.1, on the reverse strand, counting down.
CCTCAATTACCACTGATGAAAGCTGTTCAATGTACTTCCTTATTTACCACTGATGAAAGCTGCTTGAACTTCCTCAATTACCACTGATGAAAGCTGATCAATGTACTTCCTTATTTACCACTGATGAAAGCTGTTTGAACTTCCTCAATTACCACTGATTAAAACTGTTTAATGTACTTCCTTATTTACCACTGATGAAAGCTGCTTGAACTTCCTCAATTACCACTGATGAAAGCTGTTCAATGTACTTCCTTATTTACCACTGATGAAAGCTGTTTGAACTTCCACAAATACCACTGATGAAAGCTGTTTGAACTTCCTCAATTACCACTGATGAAAGATGTTCAATGCACTGCCTCAATTACCATTTATATAAGGTTTTTGTACTTCCAATAAGCAATGTGTTTTTACTAAAGATCAAAGACGTACATGTTGTTATATTTAAGATAAGATGAATGTTCCTACTATGGGTAACATAAATTAGTGACTGAGATGTTCAAACCTTAGAAAGATAACCCAGCATGACCTCTTTCAGCCTCGGACAATTATCGGTGATGGCCAGGACACCGTTATCTGTGACGAAGGCCCCACAAAGTGATAAGTTTATCTTCCTCAGATCAGGACAGCCCTGTGCGATCTAAAAAATAATTATATACTTATGTTTATTCACATAATATATCATGTTTTCTTAACTTTTACATGGATACTGAATAATATATACATGTTTACTCTTAGACATTGATATTCTACCTCTTTATCATATAGAACTCATTGACATCTTTTTACATTTTACTCTTTTTCATGTTAGATACGTTTCGGGTGCTTTATAGGGATAAAACGGTAATTATCGATATAGCTCCCCTTTGGACATTTTGTTTCGCTATTTAATTCAAAGTTAACTAGTAAGCCAGTTGTTCACTTCATTATAGCATCGTATATAGGTGACATATTTTAAGTTTAATTTGCATAAAGGTCAAGAATAGATATAAAGCTTTGCATCATTCCAACGTATTTCCATTATAATAAGTGTAAAATAACGTAAGCTTCCTTTTTTATGCATAATGTGATTCTAAAAAGCACCCCCCCCCCTTCAGAATGATTTAAATCTTAGGAATGTGAAAGGGATAATAGATACACGTCATAATAAACTGCTGATTACGATTCATATATAAGTGTATTACTATAGAGTGGATGATCCTGAAGGCAACTTGTTTATATAGGACAGTACCTCCAAGAGCCCATGGTCCGTGGTTTTGTAAAATACTGTACCTGTACGAACCCCGTGTCAATGATTTTGTACAAGTCTGTAGGAGCCCCTGTCGGTGATTTTGAATTAGACTGTACCTGTAGGAGCCCCCGGTCAGTGATATGTAAGGAACTGTCCATGACGAGGGTCTGAAGTCTGTGACAATTCTTCCCCACCACCTCTGGGATTCCATCATACAACATGGACTTACTGGAAGGGAGAGAAAGAGAGGGGGAAGGAGGAGAGACAGATAATTTATTTCGAGGATTTTAGATATATAGTTGTAAATATTTGACAAGACATTAACACATACATGCGATATAAAATCTGACCCATAAAAATAAGTCAAAGGACAGAAAATGAATGAATGTCGTATACAAAGAAATACAAAGCGCAAATGGGACTCTAAAGTCAAACTGCCACGCCAAAGATCGTTATTGGTCTAAACTAAGCCTGATGGTTTAGCAATCCAAAGATTGATGGTTCCAATGCCGTCGCCAAAGTACAAGGGCGTGGCATGCTAAAGTCAAATGGTATTCATGTACTGTGGTTTCATCAATCAATATTCGTTGAATACCAATTATCGTGGATTTCGTTGTTAAGTTGATCCACGAAATTAAAACAATGTTTATTGTAGTTGAATTTCAACTAACATTTTGTAATGATAGGATCATTGGTCACGAATTTACGTATCCTTGAAACTGTGATTTTCAGAAAATCCATGAAAATTGATACCAACAAAAATTAATGAAACCAGTCAGTATATCATGGTTTCTAATTTTTCTTATAGAAACACAATCACCGTTTCCATTATCAATATGGCATGTCCATGTGCGTAACGATAAACTAGAAGGCCGATAAAATGAAATACATACAGAAATTAGACTAATGTATTTTAAATTTTAAAAAAAGAGGAAAAAACTTAATTCCATTGGAGCAAAGTCCATACTAAATATATTAATATCTTTAAATGTTCTGTGTGTCATAAGAACTTTGTGATCCAAAATTAAGGTCGCGTTCTTATTTGCATACACAGGGAAGCCATTTTAGAGATTCAGGAAAAAGAAAACATCTTTTACGTTGAACCTGGACATTGTGTACCTTTCCGCCTAGGTGCGCCGGAAGAAAGAAAAAGAAAGAATTTAAAAGAAGAAAAGGCCCTGGCCCAGAGGAAGAGACGGGCACAACAGAGGGGCATATTTGTACAAGTTGCCAATTTTCAGGTTCAGGCGAGCTTGGAGGCCTTTAGCAATTTTCATCATTGGAAGCATGTGGGTACATCTACATACATTCATCTACAATCCCTGAAAATTTCAAGCTTCTATCTTGATTAGTTTCGGAGGAGATGCGTGGACCAAATGACCCTAAAAAATTTACAAAATCGTCAATATCTGAAACCGGAAGTGACGTCATCATTTAAAAATTTTATTTAATGTAGCGCCGATCATGCTATATCCATCCTGAAAATTTTGTGCGAATCGGTTGGATAGTTTTTGAGAAATAGCGCTCCAAAAAAGTCAGAAAAAGAAAAAAAAGAATAATAAAGAAAAAGAAACCGTAGAATAACAAGAGGGTCTTCCGTTGGAAACGGAAGACCCTAATGAAGTAAAAATGCGCTTGCAAGAATTTGTGCACTGTATTATTATTTAGTATTCATTTCTTTTGCTCTTGATATTAATTTTTTTAGGGGTGGGTGGGGATGGATCATGGATAAATAATGGTTCAATTGGAAAAACTTATATTTGAGAGGGAAAAGGACTGAAATCCTTACCCAGACTCTAGCTATCTGGCTGCAGAAATATTATATTACTTAGTTCATGCATTTATGGAATATCTGTAGTGAAAATGTTTTTATATATATATATCGACTGTTGTCTTCCACATAAGGTAAGGTAAGACATCAGGTATTTTTACTATGTATGTTTTGTAGTTTCTCTGCTACACAACATATCAATGAGACATTGCATATCAAAATGTTTACATAAAAACTTTGAGAAATTTGCAGAATAAAGATAAACTCAGTTATTTCCGCCTCTGAAGAAGTAATTCATGACACATCACACTTGTATGGAAAAGACGATGGTCCTGGGGTAGAGGTAATAGGTGCACCCGCTGGACTCATGGGCTCGACTGTAGATCCTTTGGGAGAACCGAAGCAGTCTTTTCTATACAGTTCATACCTATGTAATAAACATAAAGCATAACTAGTGTGCAATATAAATCGATGACAAAACAACTGCGATATCCTTTTTCAAAGTCCAATTCAATTCTATCATTACAATGTTTTTCGGTATGACATCTACCCCTTGGGGTACCCCATAACTAACATTATCGATAGAGATGCTTCGGAAAGGAATTAAGACATCATAGATTGCATGCATGTTTTTCTCTGCCTAGATTAAAATTTGTTAATGAAATAATCTGTATAATATCGTGAATTATCACACTTTACTCAAAATTTAATACTCACTTGTCCAGTAAAACGTTCGCGACATCTGCATGGCTCTCGAGCTTCAGAGTGTCTTTCAACCCCTTCCAACGTTCAAACTTGACGCCGATATTTACTCGCGCCTTATTATAAGACGCCTGAATGTTTTGCCGATTTCGTTTTCTGACTGAATCTGTGAGAACACGTTTTCGTCCGCGAGTTGACATACCCGTGTCGGCCATGTCTTCTGCTATATAAAGCAATCTACGCATGCGTTATTGAGGCTGTCGAATGAGTTCACAAAAGGTCATATGAATACGAACGGACTTTAATTCAATTTTTCTCTACCAGACAAAAATTCAAGTCACTTGCCTATACTGACCAAGTTCGTCAAAACTATCGATTGGGACATAACAGAAATTGTATTTTGTTACAAAATTTATCATTCTAAAGTATTATTTCGCTGAATAAAAACTTTTAAAAATATTCCAAAATCGTAGCTACTACCCGTTTAAATGCATTGAAAAAATACACAACACCCAAGAAAACCCCTACTAGCTTGCATATGGGTTTAAAAAAATGGATTAACTGTCATGGCCCAGAGTTTTCAATTTAAGACCCCGTTTAACTCTGTCTGAAAAAAGTTCAGGTAACACTGCAGAGCAAAAAAAAAGTATTCAATTTTGGTAACATAACATTTTCCCAAAGTTCTTCATCATAGAAAATTGTTTCAAATTCTAGACCTTTATTTGTCCATACAATAAAGTGACACCACTTTCTTTGTGTAATTGCCATTTCCCCTTGGACCTGGTAATAATATGCATGGTTTTTCTTTAGTCGTAACTTCTTATTTTCATCTAAATAACAGAAAAAATTGTCACTTAAGGCTGCTTCTTTTGGATGCACATCTTTAAAGCTGTACGGACACTTCACTTTAATTACACCATGGTAAGGGTTGCAATGCGGACAGTACACTACTCTATCAGGGCTTGCACCTAGGAATACCAATTATCGTGGATTTCGTTGTTAAGTTGATCCACGAAATTAAAACAATGTTTATTGTAGTTGAATTTCAACTAACATTTTGTAATGATAGGATCATTGGTCACGAATTTACGTATCCTTGAAACTGTGATTTTCAGAAAATCCATGAAAATTGATACCAACAAAAATTAATGAAACCAGTCAGTATATCATGGTTTCTAATTTTTCTTATAGAAACACAATCACCGTTTCCATTATCAATATGGCATGTCCATGTGCGTAACGATAAACTAGAAGGCCGATAAAATGAAATACATACAGAAATTAGACTAATGTATTTTAAATTTTAAAAAAAGAGGAAAAAACTTAATTAAGAAATGGTACGTGATAACTTTTCTAATCAACAGCCCGTATACCAAGTTTCCCGCATGCATCTTATATTTGATTGTCATCCACTTACTTGAAACACACTATATAAGGGCAACAGGCAGCAACAGATAGAACCATTTTAAAAAGAGTTTGGACTTTGGGTAGCAATGTGACGTAGGCCCGTCTATTTCATTGTCAGCCACTCAACCACAGCTCTCTGACATCAACAAAATTTGTCTGACTTTTGAGCTAAGACTACGCAATCGGTGCATATTTCGCCTGAAACCGCGTCATTTTTAACTTGTTTTGACGCAAGAAATCGATAGGTTCTTCCTACTGAAAGACAAAAGCCTTGTTAAAATGGTTCTATTTGGAAACGATTTTTTTTCGCAGCTTTCCAAGGTAAAAGTAAACACCTTTACGTTACAAATATAATGTAACATAATGTAATAAATGATATTAAACACTTTACACATTAAGATGATACAATGCTTAATTTGTTGAACCACATAGGCCAATTTTGTTCATTCATTGTATTTACTGTGTCCAATTTAAATTGCTTTCTTAACATATTTTTACGCAAAGCTCCCAATGTGAATGATTGCAGACTGAGTGATCACCTGTCAATAGTTTTTAAGTTTAGAATATCGGGTAACACAAGAGGAAAAGGCTTTTGTAAATTAAATGTATCTGTTTTACACGATGCAAATTATGTTAAAACAATGAATGATTTTTTAAACAACCTACCAGATGAAATAGAAAATGAGATCAATCCGCATATCAAATGGGATTTAATTAAGATACAGATAAGAAATTTAAGTATAATTTTTGTAAACAAAAAGGTAAAACAATAAGAAATAAAATTCAATTGATTGAAAAGGAAATTGAAAAAATTGAAAGTTCTGATTATGCACAAATTAATGTCAAAAAGAAGAGAGAATTAGAAAACGGGTTAGACGAATTATACAAATATAAAGCGAAAGGCGCACAGATCAGATCGAGAGCAAAGAGGATCGATGAAGGGGAAAGAAATACGTCCTACTTTCTTAGGCTTGAAAATAAACACCAATCTCATAATGTATTCAATAAGGTAGATAATAATGGACATATATACACTAAAACGGATGAAATCTTAAAACAACTTTACATATTTTATGATGATCTCTATTCGAGCAGACGCGTCCCAGATGCGCATATTGAAAACTACTTAAGTGAAATAAATCTTGATAACAAAATATCAGATAAAGAAAAAGAAATAATTGAAATTTTTCCCACTTTAAAAGAATGTGCCGAGGCAGTTTACAATATGAAACAAAATAAATCTCCAGGCAATGACGGTATACCAGTAGAATTTTATAAAATGTTTTGGAAACACTTAAAAACATATTTTTACAATGCTCTGATACATTCTTTCGAAGAAGGTGAACTTTCCACAACACAAAAATGCTCAATTTTATCACTTATATATAAAAAAGGTTCTCTAGAAAAAATAGAAAACTACAGACCTATCAGTTTAACTAATATAGATTACAAGATCATAGCTTGTGTCTTTGCTAAAAGGCTACAAAAAGTAATGGATAATATTATAAATGAAAACCAAACAGGGTATATCAAAGGTCGATTTATAGGTAATAATTCTAGACTTATATTAGATATTCTAGAGTACTGTGAAAATGAAACAAAGTTGGCATATTACTTTTCGCTGATTTTCAAAAAGCCTTCGATTCGGTTGAATGGAACTTCCTATTTAAAACACTACAAAAATTCAATTTCTGGCCGAACTTTATGAAATGGATAGAAATACTTTACAAAAACCCATGTTTTTATGTAAAAATAATGGATGGCTGTCACGGAAATGTAGAATGGAACGTGGAATAAGACAGTGTTGTCCAGTATCAGCCTTATTCTTTTTATTCGTAATGGAAATATTGAATCTAAAAATACAGAACTGTGGAGATATAAAAGGGTTCAAAATTAATTCGTTAGAAAAAGAAATTAAATGTATACAACATGCTGATGATAGTACATTTACATTGGAAGATCAATTATCATTGGAAAATGCGCTAAACATTTTAATTTTTTTTGGCAAAATGTCGGGCACAAATTTAAATATGACTAAAACGGGATGCATCATTTTAGGACCTCTTAAAGAAAGAATAGATCGCCAAACACACGTTTATCAAGTAAGAATAAATACAGATACTTTAAAATGCTTAGGTATATATGTTGGACTGAACAAAAATATATGTAACGAAAAAAATTGGATATGTAAATTAAAGGAATTGGAAAAGATACTGGATTCGTGGAGGTGTCGAAACTTACTATCTTCGGTAAATGTCAAATTGTAAACTCGATTATTCTATCAAAAATCATTTTCACTGCAACGGTTTTAGAAAATCCGGGAAATGATTACATTAAAAATTTTTTTTTTCATTTTTATGGGGCAATCGTGAACGCATCAAAAGGCACACTTTAATTTGCGAGATAAAAGAGGGGGGTATAGGAATAATTGACCCAGAAATCAAAATTAAAGCTACTAAAGCAGCTTGGATTTCAAAACTTACACAAAATAAGAGTAATTTAAGTAAATTTTTAAATGCATGTTTAGCAAATCATAAGATGAAAATCGAATATATTCTAGAATCATATGTAACAAACACTTCTGATTTTAATAGTCTGAAAGGACTTCCACAATTCTACAAAGAGGTATTTACTGCATTTATTGAATGCAAAAATCCAAAAAGCATTGATACTTTGGACGAAATATTACGGCAGAATATTTGGTTTAATGTAAACTTTAAAGACAAGGGAAAAGTCTTATATTTTCAGAACTGGTTCGAAAGCGGCTTTCATTATGTGAAAGACCTTGTGAATGATAATGGTTTTAAATCGCTCAATGAAATAGCCACTATATTAAAATCGAAAAGAAATTATCTTTGTGAATATCTAACACTAAAAAACGTTTTTCACTCTAAAATACATAATGATACAAGCAGGAGGAGATATATAAATATCAAAAATGAATTTCATTTTAAATTACAAGAAGAAATAAAAGATATCGGTAATACAAAATCTGGCTTCTTCTACAAAATACTACTTGATGACAAATCAAAAAAACCTATCATGGAGAGTAAATGGAAAAATGAATTTAGCGATATAAACTCATTGTGTTGGCGAAAAATATATGATGAAAAAATTGTAAAAATTAATGATAAAAGCATTGCTGAATTTAATTTTAAATTATTGCACAATCTGTTGCCAAATAATCTATACCTAAGCAAATGGTATAAAAAATATTGATAAATATTGTACGTATTGTCGAGAAATTGAAAATACAAAACATATGGTTTTCGACTGTATACTTGTAAAAAACATCTGGAAAAAGGTTTCTGCTGTACTTAAAATTAATATTTCTTGGAAACATCTTGTTTTGGGTTTTATTTATAATGGAAACCAAAACAATGTAGTTTTAAACAATGTAATATCATTCATTGCATGTAAAATTCTTAAATACAAAATGAAATGTAAATTGATAGAAGACAATGTCACAAATGAAGGCCTAATTTTGTTTTTTAAGGTCATCGCTTGCAAGCTTTTTCCTTGTAAATCAGCAACCACAAACTGTCAATTTTGATTACTGTATACTTAGAACTCTTTTTGAAAGGCTGTAAATTGTAAAATATGAAATAGTAATAACAATAATAATTAAAAAAAATTAATATTGTATTATTAGTATTAGAATATAATTAACTAGAGGGCGGCCTGGCTCTCGTACTTTCATGCGGTATAGGACAAAAAGAACTGTGACTGTAGAAGCAAGTCCTACCGCATAGTACCGCATTTTATATTTTCTATATTCACAATTATCAATTCCTATTACATGTATATTCGTAAATTGTATTTAAATTTTGACTTAGAATTGTTTTCATATATATTTTTTTCAATAAATCTTTACATAAGAAAAAATGACAAATTCGCACTGTTAAGTTAGATATGTGTATGATCTACTATGATTATAATTATATTACTTCACTTTATTAACTTTACTTTGTCAAAATATAAATGTATAAGGTATGTTCATATTTTTGTTACATAGTTACCGATCCAGGGGGCCCCTGGCATCCCAGGTAAGGTATACAAAGAGGGCCTCTGCGGAGGTATTACCTCAAGCAATTTGTATGTAATTTCAAATAAAATCATTAAAAAAATAAAATTAAAAAACTTGTTTTGACGCAAGAAATAGATAGGTTCTTCGTACTGAAAGACAAAAGCCTTGTTAAAATGGTTCTATTTGGAAACGATTTTTATTTGCAGCTTTCCAAGGTAAAGGTAAACACCTTTACGTTACAAATATAATGCAACATAATGTAGTAGATGATATTAAACACTTTACACATTAAGAGGATACAATGCTTAATTTGTTGAACCACATTTTGTTCATTCATTGTATTTACTGTGTCCAATTTTTTTAAAATTGCTTTCTTAACCTATTCTTTGAAAATAACATAAAGAAACAACCGCATTTATATGGCTTGACATTTAGAGGAACGCTAAGTAGTCAATCCGCGTTCTTGGTTTCTCCGTTCCTGAAAGTTCTATCTCATTCCCGCACCAGAGGTCGCGCTTCGCAAGCGTCAAAACCATCAAAACTAAAATCGTGCATTCAAGAAACGAATTGACTTATTATTGTTAGTTAACGTTTGTCAAATCTTAACTTTTATAGGCACTATAAGTAAGTTCCGAGTAAATATATTCACTCTTAACTTAATCAATCTACATTATTTCATTGCAAACATATAATCATTTTGATGCAAACTCCCATTGACTGGGATCCGCCAAAGCGTGTGTTTACCACCTTAATTACTCTCATTTTTGCTATTTCGGGCTTGTTTATCAAAAAATGAAAAAAGTTGTTTGATTAGTTTCACAATAACTACTTATCAGGAATAATTCAGTTACAGCTAACGGACATCATCCCACAAGTGTCGAACTATTAAAGATATAATCAGAAACAGTGGTGCAGGCATTTCGTAGTCTATTTGCAAAAAGTCTCAATTTATGAGTATAGATGTTCCGCCATTATTTGTACAATTATGATACATCGCTAAAACGGACATACAGCTTAATTTGGACTGTGACTGTTAATCCCTTTTTCTTTCATCGCTTTGTCAAAAACGTTAATTGTCTGGACAGCCTGCAGTTGGTAATTTTAAATTACTAGTAAAAGACTACTTACATGTAATATGACGGCATATATGTTGTTAGTCCGTCTCCATCGGACTTTAGCTTGATAATTGGCATTTGGCATGACCATCGTAAAAAAAATATTTATCAATGAATATAACTGCATGAATAAAACAATTTCTGTGACAAAATTTGTCCTTGACCTTTTTAATATAAATAAAATAATTCATAATATCTACATATTATATATATGTTCATGATTGTGACACAATTTTTAGGACAAAAACTGACCTTGACATATGGAGAGACCTCAGATGAGTGCAACACTTCAGAGCATGCTCCACGGCCTCAGATGTCAGATTGAGGGTGTCACTGATGTCAATGTGGGTCACCCTGTCACTTATCTGGGTCAAGGTCAACAGCTGTGTATCAGTGACCTTGTGTTGATACTTAAGGTCAATCCTCCTCCAAAGGTCAGGGTCGTACACCAGTTGATGCCACAGTTTGCATACCAATGAAGCCCTATGTAGTAAATCACACATTCTTAACTGTCTTAGAATGTACACGAGTATTGTGGGCGGGAGATCATTAATATGATTGACAGCTGCATGCAGCTTTGGAGAATTGTTCTCCTCCTGGTCCATCCGCCTCCTTCTACAAGGATGGTTTTCTTCCTCCATTGTGAGTTGCTTCCCTTCCTCCATTGTGAGTTGCTTCCCTTCCTCCATTGTGAGTTGCTTCCCTTCCTCCATTGTGAGTTGCTTCCCTTCCTCCATTGTGAGTTGCTTCCCTCCCTCCATTGTGAGTTGCTTCCCTGTTATCCCTTTTATCTTTTTGTGTTCTTACGAAGATTTCAGGTGCCACGTAATATATACTGTTGAAAATACTTAGTTACCTGGAAATGAATAACAGACCATTAATTTCTTAGTCAACGTTGTTGAAATAGCTTTAAATCTTTTCCAATTTTACAATTCAAGTATTACATAAACCGGTAGTATAATGTTATGCACATTTTAATAGTGAAAATGCTGAGAATTAAAGTCAGTGAGAGGCCCAATTTAAACAAACTAAATTTACATTTTCAGCTTTTCTTTGTCTGTGATATAACATAAGGAATCAGTTTTAAAGGTTATAGCCCAATAACTTCATAAAAGATAAGCGAGACAAAATGGGCGTGTCATATAGCATAACTGAAAAACGGTATTGGTTGTGTCGCGTAGTAATACATAGCATGTTGTACATGAAAAGTTATGCTTTTAATACGTTGTTTTAAATTGTACAAATTGGAAATAATATAAATATGAGTACATTGTGTAATAAGGAATCATTTTTTTAATATTATGAAGTGATAATTTCGGTCGGAGCTTTATTGGATTTGACAACGCCCCGACCAAAATTATCACCTCAAATTACTCAAAGAATGATTCCTTATTCCTTATATAAAGGTTTAGAACAATCATAATTCTGCTGGAAGTGAGCACTATATAGCAAGTGAGTTTAGCTCAGTTGGTAGAACGTTCGTTTTTAAACTTAAGGATTTCGAGTCAAGTAAATTGTCCTAGAACATTCCCCGATTCTATCATGGTGGGATCACACGATGCAATTTTTCATCCGATTTTCCATTTGTTGACTAAAATCATAATTGAGATATATTGAGATTACAAACATACCTCTGTTTACAAAAGGTTAAACTAACTACCATATGTTGTTGCTTGTTGATTCTGACGGTGTCTGACTGTCGTTGTCGATTTTTTGATCGTACAAAATATCCGTCATTTGTCATAAATGTGTCCTCTGTTTCGAAATGCTTCTTTCCATAACCATTTTACTTCCGAGCACTATTCCATATGGCTCTGTTGTGTTGGCATTGACATTCAGGGGGAAGCCACACAACTTTTTCGATATGTCTCGGTGTGTATCCATATCACAGTTGGTTTATTCTAATTAATTTAGCCAGCTAATGAAATTCTCAATTCACACCTGCTGGCCAATATTTTGATTTTCACACCTGAGTGATCAGAACGCTATTGTCTGTTTTCCACTGTAAATGTATTTGTTAGCAATTACATGAGAATAGTTTGATGAAGAAAAAACTTATATAAGACGATAGCATTTTTTAAAATTGATCAAATATTGTGCATGAAATATATCAAAAAATTTAATAATTTTATAAATGGTGTTCTTTATCATACACAAGAGCCAGTTTTTATTTGTATGCTGTGTTTATGTGGGTCTTCTCCTTGGAAGCATAAACTTCCTGTTAGGTCTGTAGAAACATGCAACTTTTAGGGTATTTTAGTATATTGTGGTTTATGCAAAATGATGAATATTTTTGTTCCCTGTAGACATTAATCGCCCGGATACAGGGCATAAATCAGTGATGGGTGGGTGGGGGAGGGTCACTCTATGACCTCTTAACTGTTGTTAGCGACTGAATATATACATGACTGGGCGAATTTTAATGGTTCAAATTATCTCTCCATACAGTTTACACACACAACAGTATCTGATTGAATTTAAGACGGCGAAAAGCTGTTTGCAAGTGTATAAAGGGCGAAAATTACACGAGGCAAAAATAACCCTGTATGCAATAATATATACTGTACTGCAGTAAACAAACAAGCGATAAATATTTGCAAGAATCGCGAGAGCCTCTTTATTGAGAATTTTTCTGGTTGTGAACTAGGCTTTGTGATATATCGAGTGTGGATAAAACATGGTCACAAAAAATTGTCGTCTTGAACCAGATTATCTCCGGTAATTCGCGAAATAAAGTCATCGCCAATAAAAGTTGGTTTACAGTATTGATTTCAACAAAGTAACAACACTAGTGCATCAACATGTGCAATTACTTGCTCGACATTCAAGGAAAAAGTCTAGTTTGTAAATTTTATTTCATTTTCAAAAGATTTAACAGACAATTATAGGTATCTTATATAATCATGTAACAATAATAACAAATATACAGGTATTCAATAACAAACAAAATGCCCCTTAAAATACACCCTCTGTGAGCGTTGAGGGAAGGATTATAATTAAGAAGGCTCAATGGTCGTGGCCATTTTATTTAGACCTTATGAATCTCCCTAAGAAGAAGAACTCTAAAATTTATAAAGATATGGGAAAGTTATCAAATTTACAAAGTTCTGAAATTGTTCTTTATTAAATGAAAGTTTATAGCTTGAACATAGTTTTAAAAGAATTAAGTTAGATCTGATGGTTAATTTGCTATAATCATGGAGCCTCCCTAACATGCACTAATGTACCATATCTCGCAAAGTCAATATATTGTCCCCGCCCCCATCTTTATAATTTTTTATCTGCCAGAGGTACTAGGTGCTAGAAGCTATATGATCATATATATAGAACCATTTTAACAAGATCTTGGACTTTGGGTAGTTGTGTCAAACAGCACTGTAACGCAGGCATATGTCTATTTCATTGTTGGCCAGTGGCCACTCGGTCATGGGTCTTTGAAATCAACAAGATTTGTCTTGCTTTTGAGCAAAGACTACACAATCAGTGCATATTTAGCTTTAAACCACATCATTTTTAACTTGTTTTGACGCAAGACATAGATAGTTACGTCCTACTAAAAGTCCAGATCTTGTTAAAATGGTTCTTACCATTAACCAACGCATTCAATTTCACAATAATAGTTTACACATCCCATACAGCATATAAAGTCTTGACTCGATCTTCCTCTCATCAACAAGTCTACATGATTTTAATCAGTAAGACATAAAATCAAACTTCACGGTATTAATGTAGATAATATTTCCCATTCAATTCTTCCACTTTAACCACAAATACATTTATCCATTTTAACAAGACAATTCTATATAAAGACTACACCAGCATGTTGACTTGATCATCATTAAACATGAACCCCTCCCTCCGGGCTCGCTCGATCAGTTTCTTGGACTCGAGTATAAATGTTGAGTACGTGATTTGTGGATATTTCGCCACGAGTTCCTCTACTGCGTCTGCGGTGACTGCATCACATCGAATCAGACCAAGGTACCGCAAGGATTGACAGGTGGCAGACAGCGTGCGGATTCCGTTGTCAGTCACTTCCTGGCACCACCCTATGTCCAGGTTTTTTAGGGTCTTTGTGTACTTTCCTACCTCACTCATAACTGTAACAAAACAAAATTATGATAATCTTCAACGAGTGATGGCAGACAGTTGTCATACTCAGTATCATAAACATTTTAACGCTACATGTAAATGTATAACCTATATCATAGTATATGTAGGTCAATAAAGTCTTGGTACAGCAAAATATCTAAATAAATAAAACAGAATACGACAGTCCAAATTAAATAAATTGTTTACTGTTAGCGCTTTCAGCAAAATTGGCCCTTCAGACAGCTATACAAACTATAAAATGTTGTTAGTTACCTTGTCAACGACATTGTTAACATAACTAACAACGCTTTTAATTTAATTTTGGCAGAAAGCGCTAGCTAATAGTTTTGATCCACTTACAATGGTCAGTGACGTGACAGGACACACACTGCAGTAGGTGGAGCTTGTGTCCGTACTTAACGACCTGCAGCAGACACGCGTCATCTATCTGTGGGTTCAAGGACACGTTCATCGCCTCAAGGTCGGGGCAGTACTGGGTCAGGGAGGCGACATCTGCTGGCGAGATGCCAGGCAGGCTGGAGATGTCAAGGACCTTAAGTTTACGGAGCTGTAAAGTAAAACATTACCTGATATGCAAGGATGTATCATACTACAGTAATACTTTGATAATTACTGCTGCATGTCCGAGTGCAAACTAAAGATTCTTATGACTCAAATTATTGCTTTTTAAAACAAGACAATTTAATCTAAATTCAAGACAGGGCAAAACTGCAAAATAAAGAAGGGCGAAAATAACACACAGCAAAAATAATCTTGTATACAGTATTAATGTGTACTTTTGTCTCTTTTCATGCCATTTATGATTAATATATCAAAATGAAATATTAGCCCAAGGTTTTGAGTGAGATAAAAGGTTTTAATTCTGCTGTTTGCTACTGTGAGCAGACTCAATTTTGCCCTGTGTTATATTTGCCCAGTGTTATTTTGGCCCTTCTTTAATCGCAAATAGTTTCGTACTGTCTTGATTTCATCCACACAAATTTGTGTGTAAAGAGAGATGATTTGGGACATTCAAATTTGCTCAGTATTAAATTTGCCTGCTGACAACATGGGTCAATATAAAAGGGGGCAAATATTTCCTTGTATACAGTATGGAAACTGTTGTTCTTATTTCTTTTTCTACCTAGTGCATTTAAATAACCAGGTAATAAATCAACTTTTGTATGAAAAAAGTCAAAAAGATCCATTGATAACAAAATGTTTACTGGACATTATAACAACTTCAGTTACATTTGTAAGTAAAGCATAATCTCTGTCCCTCAACCATACCTTGGTCAGGGACCGGACTCCCTTCTCGCTGACCCCAGAAAACATCAAGGTCACGACCTCAAGATCAGGACACATCTCGCACAGCCTGACACAGGAAGTGTCTGTCACCTAGGAAACAGAGAAAAACAAACACATGATAGAGGAACTCAAAAGGTTAACAGAAAGAACATGTAATTATAATGTTTTCATGATACGCTCATGATTCATGTTTATTTTTTAATATGTATTGTCCTTTGTGAAAAAGATGTATTCATATTTTCAAGTAAAAGATGAATGAATTCTTAGTTTAGATACTCAGTTTGTCAAACAATTTACTCACAGCTGTGTTTAAACCTCATTTATAAGTTGTGTTCAAAATTCCATTAAAATCATTGTGCTCAGACTCCTCAGATGCAAAATATGTTTATACATGAACTTGATGAATCCTTGATACAAATTATGTTCATGCCTCAGATAAAAAAAAATCTTACCCATGATCAAGGTGTTCATACCTCTGTGCTTATATCTTCACCGATAAGTGACATGTTCACACTAAAGATATGTTCATACCTCGGACAGATAGGCCAAAATGACCTCCCTCAGTCGTGGACAGTTCTCGGCGACAGCCAGAACACCGTCATCTGTGACGCGGTACGAACACCGACTCAGGTTTATCTTCCTCAGATCAGGGCAGCCCACCGCCATCTATAAATATTGTTATTTTTGTTTAATAAATGATGAACAGGCACATAAGTCTATCAAATATTGACTTGTTTCATAACTGTACAATTAATTCAGATTTATTTAGTACCCGTTTTGATATTCTGTAACTTTTTATCCTTTTAAAATGACATATATTTTTAGATTGTTAAATTTCAGTACATGTACCATTAAAAATACAATTACTGTCTTGTAATATGATTTCTTGTTTAAAACTCATGCTTACAAAATTTTTTTTAAAATTATTTGATACAGAAAGGTTGATTGAACTGAAGAATCAAATAAAGATGTAAAATAAGATATCTAAAATAAATACTTCTGCTGTGCTTAGAATGTAGTAATCAAGTTTTCTTTTTCAATGACAAGCAAATTTACAGTACTGTTAAAGGCTTATTTATGCACAAAGGGAAATTTACACTTATTGGGCAGTAAGCTTAAAATCATGGGAAAAAACACCTGTGCATGTAGTAAAAAATTTAAACTTAAGAGTGGTAAATCATGGATCTGTGTATTTAATACCCACTCGTGTTTTTTGACCATAGAAAACGCGTTCTGAACCATTAGTGGAATAAACGCTTTTACTTAGTACTGTAGACAAAGAAATATTTGCCCCTGTTTTATTTTGCCTTGGTTGTCAATTGGCGAACTTTAAACTGAACAAATTTCACTGTCTCAAATGATATCTCTTTCAACACATACAACAGTAATTGGATGAGCTTAAGATGGAGCAAAACTCTTTTCAAGTGTAAAAGGACGAAAATTACATGGAGCGAAAATTACATGGAAAAAATAACCCTGTATACTGTTATCTGGCTATACCTTTAAGAGCCCATTGTTGGTGATTTTGTAGCAGCCATCCATGATGAGGGTCTGCAGTCTGTGACAATTCTGGCCCACCACCTCTAGGACGCCATCACTCAGCTTGTAACCCCTGGAGACAGAGAGCATATTTTAACATCTTACCTTGACTTGTGGAGTATACAAAGAAAAGCAATAACAAAATATTTCATATATGTCAATGTATTTGAAAGAATGCAATTTCTAGGATAAAATCTGACCTTGACATATGGAGTGACCTCAGATGAGTGCACCACTTCAGAGCATGCTCCACGGCCTCAGAGGTCAGATTGTGGGTGTCACTGATGTCAATGTGGGTCACTCTGTCACTTATCTGGGTCAAGGTCAACAGCTGTGTATCAGTGACCTTGTGTTGATACTTAAGGTCGATCCTCCTCCAAAGGTCAGGGTCGTACACAAGCTGATGCCACAGTTTGCACACCAATGAAGCCCTATGTAGTAAATCACTCATTCTTAAATGTCTTAGAATGTACACGAGTATTGTGGGCGGGAGATCATTAATATGACTGACTGATGTCACATTAGGACACGCCTCCTTCTTCACAGAACTCTCACCTCGAAATCTAAGTTTCAGCGTTGAACCTAAAGAGCCTTCTGACTTGACAGGTTCAGACACCAGATCTGATTTTTTATTCAAGTTCGGAACATTGTCCGCACTATTGTTCTGATCATGGAATAAACTCCAGGATGTCCGTCGGATATTTTCCGAACTTTCCCCAAGACTTCTCTGGATTCGGAATTTAGTTGCTCTTCTAGAAGTGATCAAATCTGTCACGGATGAGGGTTCGTTGTGCAGGCTGCTCTGATTACCTCCCCTGATAGTCTCTTCTCCATTCTCAAGGTCTACTTCTTTAATGTGATCCTCATTTGAATTGTTAGATGAGCTATTTCTAGAAGGGGAACAGAGAACTTCAAATCCAGGATTACAGACCTTATAAGCTACACTCTCCTGACTAGGACTACCACTGTTTGAGCAAGAACACAAGTTCATCAAGGGGTCCAGGGGTAATTTAGGGTCAGAGTTCATAAGGTCATTTGAGTCGACAGAATTTTCAGTATCTAAAGGACTTGCCTTATCACAATCGGCTGACAAATCTGCTTTAGAGCTACCCTGTAATGAAACAGAGGCAGTGTCTAGTTTGCCTAGCCTACTATTTTCAGTTGAAGTTTTAGGCAATGCACTAGTACTAGCTGTCAATTTTGAAGAGCACTGTACCAAATCTTGTTTAAATACAGGTAAACTAAGTGGTGTGGAATTCAAAAATTGTAATGATTCTAAAACTTGTAATGCTGTCTTTGAATTTGACGTTGAGGCACCCTTCTCTGGAAGATCAGCAGTGGAAGGGGAGAGTTCATGTGAGGTTACTGAGGTAATATTTATATTACGCTCTTGGCATGATCGTTTACAATCACAGAATCCATCTGAGTTATTACATTCACCTTGATTACATTTATTACAGTTAGACTGGCTTAGACTAAATGAACAGTTCTGATTACTGTTCAATCTATTTTTATCACAGTCACATGACCCCGAGAGTTTCCCACATTCCAACCCCCCTGATCCACATGATCCGGAGCTCGAGGTCTGGATATCAAGATGGGATTCGGATTTTCTGTGTATCTCTGGAGAGCCTTCCCGCTCCTGGTCGGTCCGCTTCCTTTTACAGGGACGGTTTCCCTCCTCCATTGCGAGTTGTTCCCCTTTATAAACCTCACTTTTTTCTCATGAAGATTCCTCTGCCTGATATATTGTTGAAAATACAGAGTTACCTGAAAATAAATTACAGAACATTAAAGTCAGCATATTTGAAATAGCTGGAAAATGTTTCAATTTTGCAAATTAAATATAATAGTCACATGTTGTGCATCTCTAGTAATGTTTCTAACGGAAACTCCTGAGAATTCAGTCAATTTAAACTATATATCAAGTCATACACTGGTTATAGCCGTATTATGAAATTACTATATCAAAGCATTTATCAAGTTTATCCGATAAATCTCGCTGAAAAGGAATATGGACAAAATTGATGGCCTGACAGAACAAAATGTGCAAAGCTGTTCTCTTCTGGAAAAAGACTTAAGATAGTCGTAGTTCCAAGGACGGTACGTATGACTTGAGAAAATCGTAGGATCTAACTGCGAGCAAAATTTATCATTTATGGAGACAACGTACATACCCACTGTGAACCCAAGGTTAAAATAATTTGAAGTTGCCTGGAGAATCTAACGTTGTAGTATTGTTCCTGCAAAGTGTCCGCATTTGTCCATATACTCACATAAATTTGTTCACTGTTTCTTTGCATGAAAACTTTAATCCAAAGCACTATTCCCAATGCCTGTGGCTCTATTGTGCTGACATTTCGGGGAAAACTTGTGTACTACGTCACATTATTTTTTTTGGTGTCCGGTCAAGTCGTACACAGACCAACTCGTATACAGGTCAACTCGTATACAAAATTGCCGCATAAAAAAACGAAAGTCAACTCGTATACAAAAAAATCCCGTTACAAAACATATTTTGGAGAGGGTTTATATAGGCTTTGCCTGTTGCCTAATCCACTTGATTACTCAATAAAATATGTTTAAATTACACATAAGAATAAAATGGATGTCATCAACCATTACAAAGATTGCAAAATTCATAGATGTATGATTGTGCATTATGATTAAACTCGGTAACGATGTGAAATTACAACAAAAAAATTAGCGATAATTAATTGTGTCAATCCAATCATTATTATTGGGTAATTATTTCTACACATCAAAACAATAATTGTTAAAACAACAAGCACGGTGTTTCTTGCTTCTCCAAACGGATGACTTCTCAAAGGCTAATTAAGATACTCCTCGTTATTTTTTTTGAAAAAAATATATCCAACTTTCCGCTTTTAAATGTCATTTCCCAAACATTTTTCAACATGGTACGACACCTGTGTGTTTCCTGTCGATTTAGTATACGGGAATTTTTTGTATACGAGTTGACTTTCGTTTTTTTATGCGGAAAATTTTGTATACGAGTTGACCTGTATACGAGTTGGTCTGTGTACGACTTGACTGTAAATCTTTTTTTTTCGATAGTTCTCGGTATTTATCCTTTTCTTCGGTCTTTTGATCCCGATCAAAATTTTACACCTTTCATCGGATGGACTTGCAAAAACTATCGTGAAAATGCGTTTAGTTGAACACAAAGAAAAAAATACATAACTCGCTAATGAATATCTCAGACGTTGTCAATGCAATTTCGCCATTTAAATTAATGGCGAAGCCCAGGCCCCATTATGAGTTCATTGCTCTTCCATCAAGAGACCCATCTTCGCTAGCCAAGGGTTTTCGGTCCACTTTGCTCCCCATATGGGAGCAAAGTGGACCGAAAACCCTTGGCTAGCGAAGATGCAAGAGACCCTAGTACTACTCCCCCACCCGAGGTTTCAGAGTGCAGTATTCAGAAAAATTATCTTCGAAGAGATTGTTCAAAAATTTCCATGTAATTTGTAAACATTGAACTGTTGTGAAACAACAGTGTTTGTACGTGTAGGTTTTCTACCCAAAAAGCAATAAATTGACCAGAGACATAAATAACATGTTATATATTTATGTCAGCTCTGCATTGACGAACATATTATTCGATCATTCACATATTGCACTCCTCATATTTTTTAAATCGAGTTCTTAGTTCTTAAATATAAATGTGGAGATGATAAATTGTCTACTTGTCTTTTACACTTTTATTTATAAAGGTAAGTGCATGTATGTTGAACAATTTTGAATTCAGACAAATATTAATAATATGCAACCATAAGAATTTTATTAAGATAAAAGCTATAAAGAGTCTTCGTGTTTTTTTCTATAATGCTATCAAAGACTGTCCAGAATGCATTGCCTTTGGAGATCAAGGAAATTAATTCTAAACAAAAATTTGAGAAAGCTGCAAAATCTTTCTTGTCTACTAATGCGAGAGATACTAAATGACTGCTTGTCCAAATCCATTTTTATCTTATGTATTGTTATTACTTTTAAGTTATAAAAATGATCAAGGAAACATGTCATTTTTCAAAGCATTATGCTATATTCCTTTTCAGTATCCTGCCTAAATTCCATTATGTAAATTTGTAGTGCACTTTCGTAGTTATAGTAACCGAACTGTTATATACAGACCCCATTGGAAATAAGCTTTTAACAAGGCTTTAATTTAATGTGCTATTTTTAGGTAGTAACTATTATTAGTATGTCATGTAATCTATATACAATGTAATAACGATATGGTACAAATTGATTCTTATGAAGTTGCACGATGCTGTGATAATGTCTTTTCTTTAATTTAATGTATTTTATGGCAATCTGTACGTGATATATTTACCTGAATAAAATGAAATGTCAGGTTTTTCATCTAAATTTTGTTCAATCGTTTGTCTTTTATTGCGAGAAATTGAATTGAGGGTTGAAATTTTTCGTCTGGTGAAGCAAACTTTTTTAACACATATTTTTTTCAGTTGTATTTTTAACACATGCAAGTACGGGTCTTTTATTCCGAAAGGGAATAGGGGTAACAAGAAAATTGGCCGGCGACGATGATCAGATTTCAGCTAATTGAAGGAATTATTTAATTATATAACTTATTATTTTGACTAGAAATAATTCCAGTTAATAAAAATATACCTTACAAAAAATGTTTCTGTGTAAATGAAGAACAATGGCATACTTGTACATGCAGTCAAATCGAACACGCTAACAGAAATCACGTGACATTCGTCTCGGTACGCATGAGCAGTCACATTTATAAGCGATCTACATGTAGGTCAAGCGAGTTCTCACCAAGAATCAGCACGTCAGATTATATATAATGTGGAATTAAAGCAATGTATATGAGTGCAGCAAAGTACATTTCCCTTCTTTCACATAAAATACAATGCCAAGTTGATAATTGGAACACTGATATACACAGGAATTTGAATATTATAGTGTTAAAGTAGCAGCCCCCCCCCCCTCCAATGCATGTACAACACAACCCCACCCCCACCCCCCCTCCGGATTATGATTTTTGGAGATTGATGTATCTTATAAATAAATGATGTTACATGCATATGTTACATTAAAAGTTTGAACTTAACTATAACAGTTTATAAACTTCAAATTGACTGATAAATTTTAAACTTTTAAGGTAACGCTTATGCGTAATAGGAAACTGTACTCTTTATATGTTTAAAAGGCCTAACAGTGTTATCATCGTAAACCACGACCAATATGTACAATCTCCCCTATATATATATGTGAGGGTTATGCCGTATAGTAGCATGAAAAGATGCGCAATGTGGGGAGGGCATATGTGGTTAAAAGACTATAAACTGTTTACTCCTGCCATAAATATCGGTGTATCTTCCGCGTTACATTTTTCTCTTGAATAAAATTGGTAATCTATGATGGTACATTTATCAGGAATTGTAACCTCATTATTCGAGTTAGTCTCGTTCAACCAGACGCTCGGCTGTCTCCATAAAACTACGACGAGCAGAGAGTCCAATCGGCAATCCTCGGCTGATTCCGCTACGCTCGAGACAGAGTAGTTCCGAGTGGCAGAGAGACTCTCTGCTCGTCGGAGTTTTACGGAGACATCCGAGCGTCTGGTTGAACGAGACTATATTCGAGTTTGAATTATGATCGGGTTCGGGCTCTTGTTTTTTTTTTTAATTTCTGAAGGAGTTCCGAAGTCACCACGAAAATTGATGACATCACAACATAATATCGGGAAAGCGGAAGCTCCGAGAGGAAAACCATCGTTTGGATTGCCAACAAATCGGATTGATAAAGCAGTTTTCTCATTCATTATGTAAACATAAGGATACAAGCAGACGGCAATCCGCACGTGAGAATGTAAGTATGGAGCGCGTTGGTGTTTTATAAAGATAAATGCAAGCTTTACAGGATTGAGATTCACACCCGTACACACACCCCGTTCGCTCTGGGCTAGAAAACTCGCATGTGTGCGGCAATGCTGTCACCTATTACGCAACTTGACAAATATTGTGTTGACAGTTCAACACTTTGACCTAATTTCTGAAGCGCTTTCTTTAAGTTTAGGGTTTGACTTATGTTCAGCGTATAGCTGATCAGAAGAAGGTGTGTTTTCAATTATAAGAGAAAGTTATGAGCAGGTATTTAAGTTGTAAATGAGTCACAGAAATACTATAGGAATTTGTCAGGCATTGGTCTGAGTGGGATCTGAGTGGGCCCATTGAAAGGGTCAGCAGTGACATGATTAGCTGCAGGTTACATCAATCATTATTTATTTATATCTACACATTTCTTCGTAGAGTATATTTTGACATGATAAACATGTTTATAAATTGATAGAGTCCTGTAGGTTATGCACATTTTTCTTTCCTATTTCCTGATATTTATTACACTTTTACATTACTGTTTCAAAGATGCCATGCTAAAATCAATTATCAGATTAAACTCTTTAGGTCAGAGTGAACAGTGCTAAAGGAGGATTGAATCTCTCTCTCTCTCTCTCTCTCTCTCTCTCTCTCTCTCTCTCTCTCTCTCTCTCTCTCTCTCTCCCAACTAGGTTTCTAGTGAACTTTATGTTGATAAAAACAGGTGGGGGCCATCTCCCAAATGGGATATATGATAGCATGTTTGGGATATAATATCCCAAATGGGATATAAATTTTAAGTGCAAAAAGTAGATTTTTTTTCATTTTGCAAAACAAGTAAAATCCACATATTAGTCTAAGATTAGATGAAATGTAACAACTTTTGGTAAACAAGTTTTTTTTTTTGTAACTCGATCCACAGTTGCAGAGAGACGATCCCTCAGTTTATCCAATAGCTCTTGGCAATCACATTTTGTAAAACACATTACTAAATAAAGACAAAAGCACAATTGCATACTAATGTAACAGAAACATTGTTCAGGTATGAACCCAAATTCAAAACTTGCATCTGATTTTAGGAAAATTCATGGGAATTGTGGATTTGGAGGGAACCAATTTTGGCACCATACCAACCCTGCTACCTGCTAGCCCCCCCCCCCCCCCCCCCCGGCCCCCTCTGTTAGTGCCTATAACTGCTATAACTGTATCATTTGTTCTGTTTTTAGCTACCAGGATGTTAAATTGAATCTGATAGCTTGTGCTTATGAGTACTTAAAAAATAAATTTTTAAGTAAATGCTTGAAAAAGCTGCTGTTTATTCGGCCAAACAGAAATGTATGTCTGTATACCGTGAATTACAGTAGTGCAGGGCTGGTACAATGTAAATTATACATACATATACAATGATGTAGGGATGCAAGCGCTACTTTTTAAAATAATTTTTTTTTAATAAACCTGTAAAAGAGAATTGATCATAAAGTTATGAATAAAATCTTTTTACATTTATTTGACATAGATGGAATGGCATATCCATGTAAAACTTGATAACTTTTGGTTTGTTTGACCAAATGTTATGACACACTGTGAAACAGCTGATATTTATATAGCAACTTAAATTTGTTTTGTACCTTTCTTCTACAAAAAGGATACATGTTTTCTCTACTTAAACCCTGAAAAACATATTAACTACTTAAAGGTTTGCTGTGTATAGTTAGAGTCGGTCCAGGAACTGTATACAAACCTGTTGTCTCTGGGCCCAATCAGCACAAAACTATCTTGCTTTGGTTTGAAGTGACTTATTTTTATCTCTAAAAGGGAAGTGAATATACTTTGGGGCATGTTTTATTGAGATGGAAGTTTTGATTGTTTGTGTCCAGAAGTGGGACATGTACGTGTCATCATAACAGTAAGTTTACAGCTCTATGAATTACGTACGATCAGTGAGTGACAATGTTATTTAATTAGCTATTGGGAAGTAATTAATCTAAATAAACTTGTATTCCTCAACTCCTAATTGATAAATTAAGTTTCGATAATTAGCGTAGACTCATTTAATCTTTCAAGATATGTGTTTTTGACATGTGTACAGAAATTCAATTGAAGATTGCAAAAATAAAAAATGGCAGTTGAGATGAAAAAAAAAAACCCACATAATTTTAAAAAATTAATAATGCAATGATTTTAACAAAAATCCTTTAAGTTACATATAAGTTTGGTTTTTGTAAGTTTAATTGAGCTCGAAATTTTTAAAACAAGGCTATTGATTTTCATATTGTGACATATGAACGTAATATGATTTATTGTTGTGTGAACGTAAGGATCCGAAAAGGTCGAATATTGGTCAACAATGATGACCATGTAGCAGCATCTTTAAACTTGATGCCATGATAGCATACTCCTTACTTGATTCAATAAATAAAATTATAAAATTAACATCTTGGCATGTCAAATATCAGACACTTGCACTTTCAATTGTTAGATTTCAGTTTGAGTTTGTTTTATGTTAGGGGTGTTGGATCTTACATAGACAATTAGAAATAGCTTTGGAAGCAGTCAGCACGTCTATACATAGGTTACTTATCTAAAAAGAATAAATCATTAATAAAGTTAAAATATAATTATGTTCATATTTAAATGTTTATATATAATAGCACTTATTATACAGTTTCTTTAAACGTATCATATTTAGCGTGTACAATATTTGTCAGATCGAGATTGATTTTCCAGCAAGTTAACATGGGTTTAAATATAATTAGCATAATTCTGAATGTGCCAATTAATTCTTATATCATACATAATGTACTTGATTAAGGCTAAGCTGAAGTGATTTTCTACTACAAACGATAATATTTAGATGATATACAGATATACATAATATTTAAATACAAAGTACTTAATACATTATCAACATTTATTTATCTTGTTACATGTTGTAATATGATAAAACTGATATTAATATGATTGAATAATGTGCAGACTTTTGACAGGGACTGCACATAATGTAAATAGGAACAGTTTTTTTTTTTATTCACCCAATTTGTCCGTATCAGCAGAGACATTGTGATTTACATAGCCCACTAATGCAAACACCGCCGGCTTAGATAATATCATCAATTATACAACTGAATTAAAAGCCGCCAATGTATGTATTACTAACAAAGATAAAACAGCAAATTTTTCTTCCTGTTTCTCCAGCCATTTGTTTGTTCGAGGGGCAGGTTTTTAAGTTTTCATTCAGGCAAGTTAAACGAATAAAATTTGTCGACACTTCTTTTTCGTATCACCAGCGATAATTTGCTTAATGTGACCACTTAGCGACACGTCACATTGTGTGAATTCAAAATCTAGAGATATATTAATTTTTTGCCCAATTTTATATCCGTGTAAAGCAAATGTTTGGGACTGTATTGGATGAAAACTGAATTTTATTTAAAAACAGCTGGACTTTTTCAACAGACCATACATCTCTACTTTGCTTGACCAATGGGATCAACTTGGCTTGTATATATATGTTAAAAGCAGACTTGATTTTTGTTTGACATAGGGAAGATTGATTTTTTGGAAGACGACATCATTCATTACACCAATGGCAAATAGGAATACAAATCAGTTATATCAACCTGGATATAATTTTTTTTTTTTTGGGGGGGGGGGGGTACAGGGCTTGTATAACATGGCATAAAAGATTACACATAATTAATGTATTTTTACCTTGAATTTATAAAAAAAAAAAAAAATTTTTTTTTGGGGGGGGGGGGGCTTGTAATTTTGCAAAACTTATAGGTGTATGTATGTACACTTAAAAATGATGACTATTGTATAAGAATTGATTGAATGTGGTTTAAAGGACACACATATAAAGCAGGAAGCTAAATGACAAAGTGATTGATACATCTGGATTTTTCTGGAACGTGTTAAATACAAGGTGGACAGACTAGATATATGTTGTATCAAATTACGGAAAATCCTTGAAATTGATTGTTAGATATCAAATAGTGGATTAAGTGCTCACTCACTAGCAGCCCTTGAATCTATAGGCCGTAATGTGTTTTTCTGATGTTAAGTTAGTTGTAAACTTAGATATAAAAAGAGATTTAAACAAGTTTGAATGATTTGTCATGATTTTTATTAAAACAGATTAAATATGTCTTGTATAAAATTACTAAATGATTATTATTAGAATGAAGTAAACCAAATATGCGTGATGTTTTAATTTTAAAGTACCCCTAGGGCTTACTTATGAACGTAAACTTTTGGTGGCACGTGAAAACTCATTAAAATTTGCATATTAGGTATTCGCCTTCTTCGCCCTATCATTAAAATTGGAAAAACCCATCGATAACTTATTCCTATTTATAACCTACTAATATTGATACTCCCCCCCCCCCAACCAATTGTAATCATAAAGACATTCAACACTTAATTGATGTAAATGGTCAACAGAATTGGATTGTTTTTAAATCCTGTATTACTAGATAATGGAATCTCAAATGATAATGCTATTTTCTATAGTTTTATAAAAAGAACGTTCGTACGAAGTAAGCATGATTTTGTAACAATTTAATATGAATTTAAGTTTTGTATTTCTGGAGACAAAAATTGAAATGTGCTTGTGTCATGCCAGCTTAGGAAACACTTTTAAAATCTTTCACTAAAAAATACCCAAATTGAACAAAAAAGAAAACGTTCAGTGATATTAAGAGTATCAATAGTATTGCTGTAATATTTTTTTCAAGGTTTTCAGTACATGCCTTCAATTGTATAACTTTTATTTATGATATACTTGCGAAAATTTTAAGTTTCCGGTAAATATATAAAACTAAGGAAGAAGGGTTCAATATAACGCTGCGTTATAGGTCATTAATTTTGAATTTCCTTGAACATGTTCAATTTTTCTTTCTTTCCCCTGTCTTGTGCAAACTGATGAAAGCTCTAATTTCTATAACATTATTATTTTCAAGGAAACTAAATTTTAATCTCCTGTTTGTTGTGTTAAGTATAAGATGTGTTTTTTGTTCATACTGTTTAAAATTTAATTAATGCTGGTCTATGTATTTCCAGATCTTTAGACATTTTTTTTTTTAATCTTTAAAGCTTTTTAAGGAAGGAAACTTTAAAGTTAAATTTGGTTTCTCTGTTTGATGGAATGAAGTATTGCCATCAGATTAGCACATTTATTTATAAATGACTTCATTTAGATATTTTACTTCCTTGATATTCTTAAAGTCCTCTTAGACATGGTGTATTAAGATAGGATACTTTCTAATCTCAATAACGTGTGTTGTCATTACCATAGGTACAATAAAACTTGCTTATAATGAAGTGCAAAGGACAGGCTCTAATTTTGCTTTGTTATAAGCGTATTTCGTTATATCCGTCAAGTTTACAACATGAAAAAAAAATCACAGGAAATGAGAATCACTTCTCTGTAAGTGTCAATTCATGATGTACGCATGTTTGCTTTAAAAGTGTTTTACTGTATATGGAGCTTAAAACACACATATATAGTATGTCTCAACAAAATTTCCAAGTGATCACCCAGTATAATGTATTTACTATATAGAATAAGCACATTTATTGGTCATATTGTCCGAGTGACTGATTTTCACCTAACTTTCAAAAAAGTGAAGAATGATGCATTGACCTTGACCTCTGGTTGCAGCACAATACCTTGACCTTTGCTAAATATCACAAACACTTCCAGTTTGGTCGACAGTGTACACATATTTTATCTATCCTGCAAATATCACAATGGACACTTCAAATAAACTCTTGAATATAAAAATCCAAGCTTCTGAAAACTTTAAATTAAGGAGTCTTAAATTTGTTACTTAGCAACCTCTTTCATATAGTTGAATTGTCTGCACCCACTAGCCTAGGAATTGAAGTTTATATTAAAATGACTAATATTAAGAAAACATATATTAAGTATTATGTACAGCATGATTTACTAGAAGTTTCCTGTTCATAATGGAAAAAAGATAGTCATGACAGTGTATGCATGAGGCACATATTGTAGTTTAAAATAGAAAGAATTAAGACCAAGGGTTTTATTTTTACTGTCTTTGACGTCTAGTTTTACCATCAACCAGATCTTGAGGGTATCATCTGTTGTCTCAATATTTATAGATAATTGCTTCCATGTTTAGCTCATATTTCTATTTTTGTTACCTAAATGTGACTGCTTTTGCATCCTTGTTAGCTAATTCAGTGTCAAATGCCAGACCTAATGCTATCTCTCGTTGTCATTTGTTAGAGGACTTTTGAACGTTTCACACCCCTTTTTTGAAAACAAGATACCTAGCCAATCTCGACTTAACTTGGAGTGTAATCTCGTGGGGACTAAGTCCTTTCGGTGTCCATTGTTAGTAAACCAATATTGACTCATTATGAAATTTTGTGGGAGCAATTTTTGTGCATATTCAACTTTTCACACGCTCATTGATTTTCAACTGTGATCAGTGAATTAATATTGACTGTGTTTTATTTGGTGAAAAAACACAAGAAATCCTGAAAAATTGAATAAATTCAAGTGATTCCACAGTACTTAGAAAATTACTATGCCAATTTTAACAAAACTTGGCATGTGCTCCATTTTTAGCATGGGTTTTGGGACGGAGTTCCAGGGGAAGAAGTCCCATGAGGTGCTACAGCGTATCCAGGAACACGAGATCCGGCTCCTGGAGGTGATGAAGCGATGCCTCAACATCCGGGTCAAGTCCGACCGGAACTACGCGGACGCCCTGTCCGGACTCGTCAAGGAGGCCCAGAAGTTCACCTGTCCGGAGTTCCAGCCAATGCTGGCAGTTTTCCAGGTATATTTTAGATAATCAAACTACTTACCCCCGTACTCCAAATTTTGTTTGACTCTCTTGAATAGCTGTTTCTAAGAACAATTTAAAGTACATGTATTTTATACATTGGCCAACTGCAAAAGTTGGGTTTATTTTTTATGAACAAAGGAGGCACAGAAATTCACCTGTCAGAAGTTCCAGCCAACACTGGCTGTGTTTCCAGGCATCCTGATGGTCACACAATCATTAATGTTGCTAATATATCTTGAAGTTCCAGGTCTCTCTTAATATTGGAAATATTTCTCCACATTATTTTAGTCTCACTGTAATACCTGATCCATATAAGAGGGGTTTTATTTGCTCTCTGCTAAAGTTGATTATTTGAGAGCATTAACTAACTTTGGAAAAAAGGAAAAGCCAAAAGAGTTTATTCAAAAAAAAAAATTCACAATTTTGTTCACAAAGGTGTCAAATTTATCTTGATGAATAAGAACTGAAACATAATTTTCTTTTGGATTAATGAAGTATGAAGTAACTAAAGATTTCATAATTGTTTTTGAACATAATTTTGTTTCAATAAATTGTGAACATGGTGAAATCTTTTAATTATTCATGTGGAAAAAAGAATGATTTTTGTTACTAAGTTGACTGTAGATTCCTTATTTTAAGTGAATACTTAATTCAGCGATTCAGCCGTTTTGGATCAAATTGCAAGAACATGGTATAGCGAATGCCGAATTTTTCGAATACTTTCATGTAGTTTACATCTGTCCTAAAAATAAATTTAAAGTGAGATTGAAAAATTTGCGAGATTTAGTTCTTGCAATTTATGTTGATATTAATTCCTTGCATTTTATTAGAAATCTACACTATTGACAATTACCGGTAAAACTTATCAACAACAGATAAATGTACATACCAGCTTAAATTACAAAACAAGGCATTTCATTGGTTGAATCATTTTGATTGACAGGCGTGGGATGTGGTACTCCAACAGACAGATAACCTTCTACAACACATCAAACAAAACGCTCAGAAGATGGAGAGTGAGACCCTGACCAAGCTAGGCGACCTGATCAGTCGGAAGAAGGAGGCCAAAAAGTTCTACTCGGATGAACGGAGTCGTCTAGAGACAGAGTTCTACAAGGTACAATGAGATACAACTGTAAAATAAATCAATGATTTACAATTTGGTGTTATTATGTTCAACAATAATTGCACTGCAGTCAAACAGCCATTGATAAGATGTGTGTGAGTAACATCTTGACGGAATTAAAAATGCAGATAGAATTCAGAGGCAAATTTTTAGCCACCATTTTCCTAAGTCAAGAGTTTTTGATCCGCTCTGACTACATATACCCTTAACCGTACAGACAAAAAAATGCAAGTTTTCAGTGATAAATATTTTGCCATCTAGTGAGAGAACTAATTATTTAACTTTTGTGACCTGTTGTTCTGACCAATCAAAAAACGGGTAGTAAACATCTAAATGGTTGCTCCCATGAACAAGTTGTTCATAGTACTGTAGATTCCTAATTAAATGTGAGGAATTAATACATGTATCTGCGTAAAATCGCGAGAAGCACCCTCCACGGATTTTAAAATCTCGCCATTATTTCCTGAGAGTTGAAAACCATAAGAGAAAGAGAAAAAATGTCCACGTTCACGATTTTATATTCCCACAATTTGATACAAACCAGCTGGATCGCGGAATTAAGTACTCGCGTAATATAAGGAATTCACAGTAATGGAATTTGTAGAAAAGATAAGTTCACTTGGACTAACCACCAATAGCAGCAAGTCAATTACTACTCTTTGTCCAATTCATTTGAAAACATCTCAACATTGATTGATGTACAATTAACATAATTTCTGGCTCACCATAGCTGGAATCACAACTTTGTTGACAGAGCTGTTTGTTAACTGTAAATATAATCTACTGTTGACAGGTGCAGGAGGAGGTACAGAAAAACAAACAGGAGTACAGTCGCTGTGTGATGAGGCTGACCACCGACGAGGCCAAGTACAATGATGTCAAATCCAAAGGTCAGTCAGGGTCAAGGTCAAATAATCACTCTACATGTAATGTACCGTCAAACTTCGTTATCTCTAACTAGATGGGACTGTTTAAAAACTTCGAGATATCCGAGTATTTAAGATACTGAGGGTAAAAAAGTTAAAAAAAAAAGTGGTTGAGTCTCACAAGTTTTTTTGATATATCCATTGTATTCGAGATATCAGTGTTGGAGATATCAAAGTTAAACTTTTAATGTATATATAATAATAGATAGTACAGACAAAGCCAAGTACTACTGCAGTGCTTATTAATTGAGGAATTGTTCCAGGAAGTAGCAAAGTATCAGCAGGCTAAAGTCCTTAACTGGTGTAAATATTACATTGTCAGGGAAATGAACAGTTTTATGGGGAGAAATAGCTATTGACATTAAGTTATTCCACTTTTTCAGGTATATTTCCTTATATGAGCCAAATGAGTAGCAAAAAGTTTTATTTCTGTGTGAACCTTTCTAGGGTCAAGAGGTCAATTTTAAGATGTCAGAATGACCTTTGCGATATCGTATATTTTAAACGTTCTGTCTTTCTGATATAAATATCATAAATATAATAAATAAATCACAATGTTAGAATATTCAGCAGGATATCAACATGATTTTATTCAATCTAAAGAAGGTAGGAAAGTACAATTGCAACTCCATTTTTCTCATTTTTATTTTCCAGCTGTCAAGTCCGCTAAGATTGAGGAAGCCAAGGTGAAGTACCAGAAGTCTGCGGGGCGCCTACACCGTATCCATAACGACTACGTGATGTCACTACGTGAGGTCAGTTCCTGTCAGGAGGGCTACCTCACGCGGACCTTGCCGAGCTTCCTCAACTATCACCAGACGTCGCAAGAAATCCTCGTGCAACAGTGGTAAGATGCAGGGCTTAACAATAATCTAGAATATTTATTTATTGTCACCCCCAAATAGCGAAATCCTAGTGTAGCAGTGATAAGATGCAGGACTTAACTAAAATCTACAATCATTTATTC
This sequence comes from Magallana gigas, assembly GCF_963853765.1. Classification (NCBI taxonomy): domain Eukaryota; kingdom Metazoa; phylum Mollusca; class Bivalvia; order Ostreida; family Ostreidae; genus Magallana; species Magallana gigas. The sequence continues at coordinate 65,679,867 of NC_088853.1, read as the reverse complement.
ATTGTCACCTCCAAATAGGAGATAGTAAAATCCTAATGCTGCAAACTTTAAGATAAGATGTGCTGATAATATAAAATTATAATGGGGAATATTTATATCTTCCTCAACTATCACCAGAAATTCTCATACAACTGTGGTAAGATGCAGGGCTTAATTAAAATCTATATTTATTTATTGTCACACTTTGAGTCTTATAATATAGAAATGATAGAAAATAAAATATTGTATTTCTTCCATAACTACAACCAAACCTTCTAAGAAATGTTATTGCAACAGTGGTAATGGCACCTTAACAAAAAGCATTTCTCTATTGGGTTTAGTTAGTCTAGAGTTGATTTTGATATTCTTATGGATAAAAAGTATCTCTATAATGTTTACTTCATCTTCTATTTGACAGTAAAGAAATTCTCCTCCAGTACCAGGAATTGACTGATTATTCTGACGAGACTTGTCAGGCAATATACCGAGGAACGAGAGAGGCCATCGAAAAGATCAACCCTGAAAAGGAGTATGACAATGAAGAGTTTGTTAACGCATTCAGGTTAGTAACCTTACTCTTGTGAGAAATAGGACCCCATGCCTATAAAATATATAATTATCTCTGACTCATTAAGCATGTTTAAAAGTTTGTATGTATGATTTGGAAGTGATATTGTTAGTCTCTCTTCGTATGTGCATATGAACTGTAAATCACCCCTTGCCTATAAAATATACATGTATATATCTCTGACTCATTAAGCATGTTAAGTTTGTATGTATGATTTGGAAGTGATATTGTAAGTCTCTCTACATATGAACTGTAAATGTATGATAAGTTTGTTTGATATTTGGTGGAAATTTAGTTTTGAACAAGTTATTGCAGATTTGATTTAACACATTTCTGAATCTAAATATTTCTACTATCAATCCATGACATTTGATGATGTACCTGAATTACTGCCAAATAAGCTAAAAATGAATACACTGTCAAAAGTAGTGTGTTACAATATTTGATCTGGTAGATCTTCAATATCACTTTTATCAACAATGTAAAACACATCTCTCGCTGATTTTCAGCTCGGAGAAGATTGAACCAATCGGCTTTGAGTTTGGTAACACGTTGCTGGCCGACTACCAGGGGATTCTGGAGAGCAACAAACTGTCCCTGAACGATCTCACCACGACAGACATACAGACCAGGTGGGAACAACCTAAAGCAGGTTTTTTATTCCTTATTGGCCAGATATTTTACTCAATTGTTCAGAGCATTCTGTATTTGGTATGATTTGTTCAGTAATGTTGGCATCTTAATATCATAATGTAGACAAAGTGTTTGACTTTTTGCATTATGAATAATGAGATACTAATAGGCAGATCCAGCTTTGCACATTTCAATATTTAGTGTGCAAATTGACAATGAGAATGCGAATTTATTTGGATGTTTCGCCATCTCTCGCTGTAAAACATAGCATTTTTTTTTTCTCAAAACAAGAACAAGTTTATAGATTCTGAAACATTTGATGTCTATTATTTTGTTGTTTTCATCCATTTACAGGAAGAAAGAGCTAGAGGAGGAGAAGAATCGCCTGGAACTACTGCTGAGGAACCGCAGCGACTCGCTGCACCACGTGGAGGAGGAGCTTAAGTTGATTGGCAGCCAGCAATGGCAGTCACCCGAGTACGTCCGTCTCTCTCCCTCTCTCTCTCTCTCTCTCTCTCTCTCTCTTTCTCTCTCTCTCTCCTCAATTTTTGACATTCACATTTTTCAACCTAAATGTATTTGATGAAGCAAATAGATAATTTCAACATAATGTAACTATTTGCTCTGTCCAATCAAATTGCCTGTTACATTGCTGACCTGATATTGCCAGGTATCATATTAGGCAGGAGCATTTAAAGAAATCTTAAATTTTTGCTCAATCAATTTGCATGTTACATTCATTTGTAATCTATAGTTTTATCCAATCACATTTCCCGTTACATTGCTGAGTAGGTATCACCAGAAGAGACAAGAGCTGGAGAAGCTACGCTGTGATTTGGCGGACACCGAGGCGAAGCTCGCCACACAGGAAGTCCTGCTGAACGAGGTCGGCGAGCTGATCGAGACCACGGGAGAAAACATTCCGTCAGCTCTCGAGTTCTCGGCCGACATTTCTATTGACGACACAGGGTCTTCTGTAAGTTATTTTAAGAACCTAGATATCTAAAAACCAGACAGTTGAATTTATTTCTGTGTAGTGTCTGTCTCTCTGTCCATTATTGTTCATCTTTATTGGATTTATAATACTTGGTTACCTGAAGTTTTAAATGTATCATTGACAAATGGAAATAAAGATAAGCATAGTATATCAATTCAACTTAAAAATTCAATGAGAAGTTATTTTTATTCATGAAAAGGAAGTGGGTAAGGTATTTCCAATTTTTTTTTCAACTTACAAATTCTTTCTGTGTTCAGTAATACTTATACACATATAAAAGACAACTTTGCATTTACTAATTACCTTGATGAAAATATTAAACACATGTACATGTCATATTTGACAATGTATATTTATTTTCAAAACCAGTATTCACATTAATGATAACAAACTGAATAAATTTTTCAGCCTAGCATGTTTGGTTCCAAAGGTTTCAAGGGAATTAAAAACTCTCTCACACAAACTCTTCGGGAAGCCATCCATCGGAAGTCGGCGCCAGAAAACGATGAAAATCCGCGAGACAGTTATGAGGAACAGGATAACAAAGAGAACAACAAGAGTAACGGGCCTCAGTCACCCACCTCGCCGGATTACTCGGTAATATACGTTAGGGACACACCTCACCAAACAAAACACCAGGTAATATACGATAGGGACACACCTCACCAAACAAAAAACCAGGTAACAAAATACCAGGTAACATACATGTACATCAGTAACACACCTCATCAAATAAAATACCGTGTAACTTACATCAATAATACATCTCAATAAAATACCAGGTAACACACATCAATAACACACCTCACCAAACAAAATACCAGGTATCGTACATCAAAAACACATCCCACTAAACAAAATACCAGGTAACACACATCAAAAACACATCCCACTAAACAAAATACCAGGTAACACACATCAAAAACACATCCCACTAAACAAAATACCAGGTAACACACATCAAAAACACATCTCGCTAAACAAAATACCAGGTGACACACATCAAAAACACATCTCGCTAAACAAAATACCAGGTGACACACATCAAAAACACATCTCGCTAAACAAAATACCAGGTAAAGTACATCAAAAACACATCTCACTAAACAAAATACCAGGTGACACACATCAAAAACACATCTCGCTAAACAAAATACCAGGTAACGTACATTAAAAACACACCTTAGTAAAAATACTAGGTAACGTACATGTACATCAATAACACACCTCATTAAACAAAATACCAGTGAACATACATGTAAATCAATAACAAACCTCGCCAAACAAAATACCAGGTAACATACCTCAACAACACACCTCACTTAACAAAATACCAAGTAACCTACATCAATAACACACCTCACTAAACAAAATACCAGGCTCCGCCGTCACCAAAATTTCTAAATCCCTCAGCTCATTCCTCAAATTAAAGCCTTTAAAGAAAAGTGCATAAATTTGAGGTCAAACCTCAGATTTGAGGCTGAGTATTGACTTGAGGAAAGTTGGTGGAGGTGGGGCCCGGTAACATACATCAATAACCCACCTCACCAAACAAAATACCAGGTAACGTACATCAAAAACACATCTCAGTAAAAAATACTAGGTAACGTACATGTACATCTCGCTAAAAATACCAGGCACCAGTAGATACTAAGTTCCCCGCTTGATATGATATTTAAGGTTCGATCTACCGTATTTTTCGAAAATTAGGTCGATACGGTTTATTGGGCGAAGGAGGCCGTTTTTAGCCAAAAAATAAAAAAAAAGTATAAATAGGTCGACTTCGAAGAATTGGTCGAAAAATTACCGCTAGTTCTAATTTTAATCGTATTTCACAGTTTTAAACAAAAGGGAAATAAAATGTATTTCTTGGAAACATCGTAAAAAAATGTCTGAAATTGCATCAAAATTTTCAAACCAATTAATTCAGTACGGCAGGTTTTAATTTAAGATCGTTTTTTATTACTGCCCTGCCATGTGTATAAACTGGTGTTAACCGGGGGATAGTAACTTAGCCTGGAGGCATGACTACGGTAGCACATGCCACCCTTTGTCTCTGTCTGACTTTTTACTGTGTATATACACATGAGTCAACCTCTGATCTCATTGAAGCCTGCGGGCATGAGTAGCACGTGCAGAGAGTTCAACTGTGTATAAACAAAGTAAGCGCTACCCAGACTGCTTTCAGAGACACCTGGCTAAAATTTCATTGAAAGTTTTATATTGAATATACAGAAAAAACTTGTTCATGTATTCTATTATGAAAACAATTTTTTTTTTTTATTTCTACCGACGATATTTTTCCCCCGTAATTAACCTTTGTATGGTTCTCTTTTTACTTTTCTCATTTTATTTCCTGTTTATCGTAAGCACACAATCCAAATGCATGACAGCATATAATAATGATCGAAAGATGATTCAGTCAGTGATCTAAGTAAGAATGTAAGAAGAAATAAATTTATTTACATTTAATTTTGTTTAAATGATAAATTACTACAGTATATTGATTAAAATCCATACGATTTTTACACTGAAATTCAAGCAGTATTATAGTAAATACTCATAATTTTATTGGAGGGTTGCATAAATTTTTGCAAAATTTCATATCAAATTTTCCAACAAAAAAAACCCCATAAATTGGGCGAAGCGATGAATAGGGCGAGGTCCACGTGTCAGGAAAAAAAAGTATCGACCTAACTTCGGAAAAATACAGTACACTTTTATTTGTAAAAAAAAATATAAGATATCTTGTAAGAACAATGTATTTATATTTAAAATCTAACTTAAGTCTTTCTATAATAACTGAAGATATACCGACAAATTCAATGTATCTCAGTAATTTGGTAGGTATTTTGTTTTCAAAACATTATTTGTCACTTACAGTACTAACTTTGACATAGTGCATTGTTATACAATCCGTCACTTTGGCCAAATAGTATCTATAGTTGGTCTTCAGCACTGCAAAATCAGGTCAAATTATTCTTGTTGCTATATTGAAAAGGGGAATAACTCAATTTTTCAAATTGAAGCTAGAATATGAAAATTGATCTTTTCTTACAAATTTTTCAGTGCCACATAAAGTTTGGCTTGAAAACCAAGATAAAATGTTTAATGGCCTTACTTTGAAAATATACATAAATAGATACAATTTAAGTTTAATCATTTACTTACTTACTTACTATGTCTTCTAGCTAGCTAAAAATAACACCTCGAGCTCGGGACATGACATTCCCGTCGAGGAGCAGGACTGGTTTCACGGCGTACTACCGAGGGAGGAAGTCCAGCGACTGCTGACCCGCGACGGAGACTTCCTGGTCCGTGAGAGCAGGAATCGCAAAACCAACGAACCGCAGTACGTGCTGTCTGCCTTCTGGGAGGGTCACCGCCATTTCATTATACAGTACGCTGATGTAAGTAATAGTAATTATAGGTAAATACTGATTACATAGATCATTATTTTTATATTTTATTTTATTTTCATATAGTATGCGGACATATGTACTGTAGATTCCTAAATTTATCCTTGCGGATTCAAAATCTCACTTTTATTTTTTAACATAAGTTTACTACTTGAAACTATGCTAATAATTCGATGTTCGCAATTTTATATTCTTGCATTCTGATGCTAACTGGTTGAATTGCAGAATTAAGTACTCGCGTAAAATAAGATATCTACAATAACAAAGATTTTCTTTTGTTCATTAAAAATTCAATCGACAAAAGCTTTGGTGTACATCTGTTTTTATGACTAATAGGTGATGCTATTGTTTTAATGATGAATAACATAAAATAATGAGACAACTTTCACGGACAGAATGGTTGGCGTTTTGAGGGGCGATCCTTCCCCACAATATCAGAGTTAGTGAACCATCAGCATTCATCTGGTGAGCCGGTGACCACAAAGTCACAGACCATTCTGAAGAACGCCATCCTCCGCGAACAGTGGCAGCTCAGGAACGACGACATTGCCCTGGAGATGAAGATCGGAAACGTAGGTTATTTCATAATCTCAGTTTGGGGTTGATTTGCAAGAAGTTTGAAGTTTGAAAAATAAAATAATTCTTCCAAAATTTTAGTTTAAGAAAAATAAGTGAGAATTTAAAGTTTGCTAAACAGTAAATGAAATATTGCTAATGTCATTCTTTCTACATTACGGTTAATGTATAAATATATTCTTTTTGATTACCTACAACCAAAGTCAAATCAAGAATTCAATATACCTCTGAAGGTGAAAGATTTTTAAAAAATAAATTTAAGATAAAAGAGTCGCTATGTACTGTAACAGTTTATTTTACATCAGGTAGATTATTAGATGATCTGTAATAGACACAACACACACAAGTACATAAGTAAAAAACAGTTGCTGGGGTTTTTTTAAATGAAAGGTGATATTGTTGAGGTATACAGGAGTAAATACAAGCCGAAAAGAAATGGTAGTAGATGTGATAAAGTTCAACGGTAACAAAAATTTACTCTTTTTATTTTTAAACGTAGGGTAACTTTGGCGAGGTGTACCGCGGTAAGTACAAGCCGAAGGGAATGGTGGTGGCCGTGAAGACGTGTAGGGATACGCTGTCCGAAGACCAGAGAAAGAAGTTCCTACAGGAGGGGCGCATCCTGAAGCAGTACGATCACCCCAACATCGTCAAGTTCATTGGGATCGCCGCACAACGGCAGCCTGTGATGATTGTCATGGAATACGTTGAGGGTAAGGGGAGGGAGTCTTATGCTTTAGGCTTGTTTATTTCTGTGGGCATTAATTTTAGTTTATGAATTTTTTTTCATTTTGGGAAAATACTTAATTTTGATAATATGTAAATTTTGAACAATGCCTCAATTAATTGTGATTGCTGTCATTTTGTCCGTTTTTGATGAACATGTTAATGATTTTTTGGATCCAATAAAGAAGCACATATTAAAAAAAATTTCATGAATGACGAACATACAGTATCTTTATGAAGAAGGAGAGTAGAAACATTCACAGTAAAATTAGATGACATTATGAATTGATTTTTAAATATATAATTTATTGTACAGTCTAAGTGCTATCATGACAATGGTATCTCTTTTTGCTCAGGTGGTGCCCTGCTGAACTATCTAAGGAAGCAGGGAAAAACCCTGTCTAAGAAACAGCTGACCAAGATGTGTGAGGACGCCGCCAGTGGGATGGCTTACCTGGAGAGCAAGAACTGTATCCACAGGTAGGTGTATTGTACAGGTGTAAATTAATGGGATGGAGGTCACAAATTGAGCTGAGCAATTTTATTTTCCTATTTCTAATGTGTACAATGCTTTACTAGGTTATTTGTAATGCTTAGCCAAAATTTTAATTCAATTGTTGAGTTATACATGTATGTGAGGTACAAAGCCCACAGTTTTCTCTTACGTAAACAAGAGCTAATGCCATGTTTTTGTTTACATAGGTGAAATACAATGTTTTTTGGTTTTTTTAAAAATTGAATTGACAATGTGGCGATTTTTACATTCAATTTTGTTTTAATCCTGGTATTTATATTCAGCACTCAAAAATGGAAGCAAATAAAAACCACAACTCGATCTTTGTTAACATAGACAAAAATTATGCATTCAAACTACTGTAAATTTCTTATTTTACGCAAGTATGTAATTCCGCGATTCAACCATTTTGCATCAAATAGCGAGAGTATTAAATTGCAAATGCAGAATTTTTTTCATAGTTATATTAAGTTTACATCTGTCCGTAAAATAAAAGTGAGATTTTAAAATCTGCTAAAGTACTTTTTGATTTTAAGCTATTATTTCCTTGCAAATGATTAGCAATCTACACTTAGTCTATCTGCTTTATTTGTACAGAGACTTGGCCGCCAGGAACTGTCTGGTCGGGGATAAGTCAGTGGTGAAGATCTCGGACTTTGGGATGTCCCGAGAGGAGGAAGAATACACCGTGTCCGACGGACTCAAACAGATCCCCATCAAGTGGACAGCCCCCGAGGCTCTGCTGTATGGTAAGAGAGACAAAAAAGATCAGAATGATCAAAAGTGGGGGTTTCCCATGATTTCTGATTGGATGTTTGATTTTACTCATACATTATGGTACATGTAAGAGAGAAAACATTTCTATACCGGTAATTGCTCTCCCAATTATATCCAGTGAGATGCTTGTTTTACCCAATGACTTGACATTGTAATTAATATCAATTAACAGTGCTAAATTTGATATGGGTGTAATTCCTTCACCAGAATGACTTTAAAAAATGTGCATTTCTCAAGCATCCTTAAAATATAGAGGTTTATTTCTAATAAAAGAGCATTGAAGATTATCTTGTTCTCAGATTAAACTGTAATCAACATAATACACATGTATGAGCATTTTCCTTTTCACATTACTAAGTTAAACGTGATTTTCTTTCACAGGGAAGTACACCTCGCTGTGTGACGTGTGGAGTTTCGGGATTCTGATGTGGGAGATCTTTTCCAGTGGAGTCACACCGTACTCTGGAATGACCAACAACCAAGCCAGGGAGCAGATAGACAGAGGTAGTGTATAGGTTATATCTTATGTTAGGGTTCCTTTAACATTTACCAAGCCAGATAGACAGAGGTAGTGTATAGGTTATCTCTTATGTTAGGGTTCCATTTACATTAACTAGGCCAGGAAGCAGTTAGACCGAGGAAGTGTATAGAGCCTGTTATTTCTTACGTTAGGGTTCCATTAACATTAACCAAGCCAGGAAGCAGTTAGACCGAGGAAGTGTATAGAGACTGTTATTTCTTACGTTAGGGTTCCATTTACATTAACTAAGCCAGGAAGCAGTTAGACCGAGGAAGTGTATAGAGCCTGTTATTTCTTATGTTAGGGTTCCATTAACATTAACCAAGCCAGGAAGCAGTTAGACCGAGGAAGTGTATAGAGCCTGTTATTTCTTACGTTAGGGTTCCATTTACATTAACCAACTTGAAGCCAGGAAGCAGTTAGACCGAGGAAGTGTATAGAGCCTGTTATCTCTTATGAATTTGTCGTATTTCTTACCCATTTTAGCGTTGCCGCCTAATGAAGTAATGGTTAAAGTTGTTCTGTTGTACCCCAGGTTCCATAAGGAATATAGAATTATATAAGTCCTTGGAAACAAAACCTTGAATAAAATTTTTTGGTCTAAGTTAGAATGAATGTTTGATTTCTTCGTAAATTTTTGCAACAAGAATATCTTCTTTTTTTTTCATAATTCATAATTAAAATTGTTAAATGAAATATGATGTTGGGTAATTTATTTAGATTAACTGACCAGTTGGTTTCCTTTGTAGGTTATAGAATGCCTGCCTCGGAGGGAACCCCTGAAGCATGTTATGACCTGATGATGAAATGCTGGGAATACAACCCAAGCGAGCGTTATCACTTTGACAGAATCCAGAAAGAACTCCATTCAATATACAAGTCATTATGATAGGTCCAGCTTTGTGATTCCCATCATGCAATAGACATTTACCACGATATATATACATAGGATATTCATGATTACCCATAATTCTTTGTGAATTCCTATAAATAGTGCTTCTGACGTTGGTGCCCATGATGTGTGTAAAATGGAAACTCCCGTGATTCTTTGGGGCGAATACCCACAATGCATTGGACCGCTGCATTACACTGATACTGAGTTTGCTGTGTGATATGAGTGGCTATCACATCTAATACTGCTGAACTTTATGTAACAAAGTTAACAGCTGCCTTATTTGTGATTTGCCTTGAATGCTATGGGACAATCAGAGGTCATCAGAAAAAGGGTGAAAAGTTCAAAGGTCAAGGACAGATGTGCTGAAGGTCATGTAAAGAAGAAAACATGGCTTCAGGATGTACTTTGTGAAAAGTTTGTTGTAGCCATTGCTAATAATTAGTTCAAAAAGTCATTGCTTATGTCAACCAAGTTACCAAGACTTTTGACCGTACAAGCAAGCAATTTGAAAATTTTAGCAATTTTGTTTAACAGAATATGCATAATGTGTAGTGAAGTAGAAATTAACCGAGATGTTATGACATGTTTAAAGTAAGTTTTAATAACTTTTGACAATATTTTGCTTTTTATGATATTTTTTTACAATCATTATTCAACTTGTTTAAAATTTAGAAAAATATATAATTATGCAGATATTGTAGACTTCATCATTTTTAAACTTCCGACAAGGCAGTCATGTGCATAAACTGTGTGTTGCAAAATCAAAATACATCCAGAGAATGAAATGGAACCATATATATATTCATGTATGATTTGTATTAACATTTCTTTATCATGTTTGTAACACAATATATGTGCAAAAGTATCAGTTCTTCCAAATCATGTCATTAGGGTGTATTGGATTTTTGGTGTGTTTTTTCTTAATTGCCCAAAGGATTTGGTCGGTTGAAATGAATTTCCAATAGGTCTTTTATACTGGTATTTGATACAATGGATATCTTTACACAATAATGCTTTTTCTAGACATAAGAATCCCAATGGAAAAGGGTCAGTAAAATGTTAATTCATAGTCTAATCTACTGTAAAAGTTGTGATTTACGCATGGGGGAAATTTACAGTGGTTATGCGGTAAGCTAAAATGCGCTTAAAATACCCCAACACGTTTGGTAAAATATTAAACAATTTAAAGTGGTAAATCACTTGTCCACGTATTTAATACCCACGCGTATTGTTTGATCATAGAAAACGTGTACTTAACCACCAGTGTAAATTACCAATTTTTACAGTATCAGTTATTGTAACCAATTTTTATTTGCGACGATTATACATGTAAAACAATGTTGTAATGATATACAATGATTACATTGGTTACATTATTATTGTAACATAAACTGGTTGTATGATCTTATATCATATTCATTTTTACGATATTTGAGCAATATTAGTTTAATCTTCAATCTTCACCCCAACCAAAGTTTTGTAACCACGATCAAAATCTCTGATCGAAACTGAGGGTGGATTCTTTATGTTTAGATAAATTAATTCATAGAAACTATGTTGAAATGAACAAAGTGTCGAATTAAAATATTTGACACCTGAAAATACTCATGTGTGAAATAATGCACCATTTGAATGTTTACCCCGTTGGAACAGTTTTTATTATCAGTTTAATTTTAACTAATAATTAAAGAAAGATAAAAAAAAAAAATTGACAAATAAATTAATTGTGTAGTGTACAATATCCACCACACCTAGAACATTGAATATCTTTTCATTAAGCCTGCTTGATTAGGTTACGTACTTTCACTTATTTCCAATGGTTTGTGGTTTGTATTTTCATCTCATTACCAGACTTTTTTTCTGTGGCACAGAGTTGTGAGTACATTACTGACGGAGAAGAATCATAAACAATGAAAACCTTAGCCTATGTACATGCATCACAATTTTTTTTTCAAAAATGAACATTTGTAAATAAAAAGAAATACACTGCTGGCACATGTATATTAATGTTTGTTTAGGGTTAGAACAGTTAAGTTTCATTAAGTTTATGTATTGAGAAAAAAAAATGTTTTTCAATATTCCTGATAATTATATGTAAATGGAATGCTATGTTAAGTGAGACTTTTATGTTATAGTGTTCTTACACAGTTATCTTTCCTTTATCCCTCTATACGTTTTCGACTGTTGTTTACAATCTATGCATCATGTGAATATGTCACTCTATTCTGTGTTATTTATTACATATTATATATCGTATGTTATTTCTATTATATACATTCGTGGGTTTTTTTCTGTCAAAACTCCGTTTGCTAGACAAATCATACATTTCCTGATGCCTTTGTTGTTTATTAATCATAGTGTTCCGCCATTAACACAATTCCATAAACTTTTTTTGAACACTTGATTTTAATTGTGAATGTTTTGTCTATAGCACACGTTTTCAGCTAGATGTATCGTCTTTAAACCTGAATTGTTGATTTTATATTGATAAACGCACGACAATCTCTGTCAAAAACATGTTTAGCACAAGTTGCATTTCACATGTTGTCTAGCACATGTTGTCTAGCACAAGTTGCATTGCACATGTTGTCTAGCACATGTTGCCTAGCACAAGTTGCAATGCACAAATTGCATCGCACATATTGTCTAGCACAAGTTGCATTGCACATGTTGTCTAGCACATGTGGGTCTTCTAATGTTATGAGGAGTTGTAGGGTTTTGTACTATTTGATCATTTACTGGTATTTGTTTATGTACATTAAAACATGTTTCTGTACCTGTGTTCACTCCTTCGATATCAGATGAACCATTTTACAGATTTAAACAATGTTATGAGGTTTTTTTATCCATGTTTTTATGAATAAATATTTTCTTTAATAATTAGCAAGGGCCTTTGTATAAAACCTTTATCGACAGCAGATTGCCTTCTATATATGTTTGCAAACTGTTAAAACCATTAGCTCGATCTTTGAGCTTGTTAAAGTTGCTTTAGATACATGTATACTTCAGGAGAGTGTTTTGACATTTGAAGTCGGTTTATATATTACATTTGTTATAAGATCTCTTCCTGTAACTGCCTATGTCATATTATTACTTTTGTTTCAGTGTGATAGATTATGTTAAATTTTTACTTCTACATCCCAAGTGAAGTTGTAGATGGTATTTTATAAATTGATAACTCATTTATTAAACCTCGTAATGAATTCAGGCTTTTAATTTGTTATTTAAACATCTATGTAAAACGAGAGTATTTTGCTATCCCTTACTGTTTGTAAAAGATTAATGTGTTTTTTTTTCAAAAGATATGGCTCTCATAACGTTTATGTCTGAAGGACTTACTGATATTTGTGCAGCAAAAAACACACAAGAAACCTGCAGGCTTTCATTTATGACAACTCTCTACACAATACACAGATTAAAAGCAGTTATTAAAATCATTTAATTAATTGATTACATTGCATCTTTGTTACGGTTGTTTAGCTGTTTAGAAAAAAAATAATCGATCCATTCAAACATAATACAAACATTCTGATATCCTTCTTATATTTATTTTAATGATATTTAAAACGTTTTGATCGATAAATATTTTATTTGATTTTGATATTGATTGTTTAGTTGATTGATTGATTGATTGATCGGGAATTTACTCGTAAAGACTGCTTGATATTTTGACGGCCCATTCAAAAGTTTTTCACGCACGCGGAGACATGACAATACATGCTCGGATGTATACAGCTTAGACATCGTTGTTTGGCGCATTAGAACTATTCAACCGTCGGGGTTCATTATCTTTAAATAAATTTGTCTGATTTATAAAAGATTCAGATCACGTTGCTAATCAAGAATTAGGTGCCTATTTAAACATTTTGTTTATCCCAGTGTTACTCCTTGATGATTATTTTTTAGTTCTCTAAACGTTTCAATATTGGACCACAATGTTGTGCCTTTAATAATCTCAGGAGAGCCATTATCCCCATCATTAAGACCCCCCCCCCCCCGACAATCAAAGAATAGGCTCACCAAGATTGTGAATGTATTTTCTAATTGTCAACTATAGGGATTACAGTAATGTTTGATTGTCAATGGTTGGTTGCTGAAGAATGTATTTTCCAAGTTATTACGGTGCTATGTAGGCGCCTTATTTTGGTCTGAGCTGTGTTCTGAATACATTTTGTTGTATAGTTACATACAAATGGCTTGAATGGGAGTTTCAACAACAAATACCATGAATAAGAACCAGTATCTATTAAAATCCCCATGCAAATATATGGTATAAACTGTTTTAAGCAAAATGTATGTTGACTTTGAAAAATAATGATAGTGTCTTGAATTAGTTTCATACATTTTTTAGGAAAGTAGGATGAACTGTTTATTATATGTTTATGTAATTACAGAATGTATGTCTTTGATTTGATTTTAATTGTTTACCATCATTTGTACGTTATAAAATGTCCTAATAAAATGTAACAGATGTAATGTTTATGCTCTTATAATTTCGAAGTAGCTAGAATGGTATACTCCAAAAATATATTGTATAAATCCACACACCTAGTAGTATATGAAAAAATGACAACACCGAAATAAACTCAACTAGTTTCATTATCATTCTTCAGGGGTTTGACTATATATTGCTTTGTGTAATTATATATACCTATGAATTTGTGTATTTGTGTGACTAAGCAACATATTGTCAAACTCCTGACGATTGATAGTAACACTTATTGAGTTTATTTTGGTGTTGAGATATATATATATATATATATATATATATATATATATATATATATATATTCAACAACTTTCAGATCGAGTTACGATTTTACCATTATTCCGGTCTTCCGTATTTTTAAACTTTACATAACAGTTTGGGCTGTTTATTCCATTGATCCTTCCAGTTTTATTTATGTATAAATCCCAAATCTGACATCTGTATGACGACTTGTTTCTGTCTTCCCATACGTTTTTTGTCGTTCGTCGCCATGTTGTTGTGAAGACGATAAATGTTTACCAAAGGGGAATAACTCCAAAAAAAAACTCGGCAAAATAAGAAAAAAGTCGGAGAATCATAGGACACATTTTTAAAATCTGGCCATCAAAGAAAAATATGCTTTATTTCCTTTTAAAATGTACCTTACAGAAAAAAAATGTTACAGAGGCCATTTTGGGAACATACTTATGGCCAACTACTGTGTAGATATATATATATATATATATATATATATATATATATATATATATATATAGTAACTAATAAGATATTTTTATATTCCAATACATTGTTTGATGTCGCTATAGAGTAACTAAACTCAAACCATATTCTCGTATAACGTCAACAACCCAACTGAAGGACTTGATACTTTTTTAGTTGTGATCGAGTATTTCAAACATTTAATCACATGACTATTTTCTCCGAACCAAATGTTTGAAATACTATATACAAGAATATTTTTCCGGCCATCAGGGATTACAAAAAAGTACTGAAGAGAAGAAAAGTGAATATTACAATTATTTGTCTTTAACATTCGCTCATTAAATGAAGTAGGATGGAGCGAAATTAAGAAATTAACAAAATTACCTCGTATGTATTGGTTGCA
This sequence comes from Magallana gigas, assembly GCF_963853765.1. NCBI lineage: Eukaryota > Metazoa > Mollusca > Bivalvia > Ostreida > Ostreidae > Magallana > Magallana gigas. The sequence continues at coordinate 65,664,669 of NC_088853.1, read as the reverse complement.
ATCAGTTAAAAACAATTTTGATACATTCGTAAGTTAGTTTTACTTATTGTTCATGTATCTACTTAATCATAGACAGTTTTAATAGATGATTATGAAAAAGTGTCAGGCAGCTATCATTTGAAGATATGATACCTAAAAATAAAACATTTATGAAACTTTCTTCGGCAACTCAACGTAACTATATCGCAATGAACTGATCATTGAATTGAATTTTTTCTGGATTCTGTCAAAGTGATAGCGTTCGCTTGGGTTGTATTCCCAGCATTTCATCATCAGGTCATGACACGCTGCAGGGGTTCCCTCGGGGGTTGCCATTTTGTAACCTATAATTACAAGTAATATTGTTAAGCATACGAGTAAAGATATTTAAATCCTTAATGATACTTCTTCAAACCTGCATTTATTGCATTTGCTTTCTTAAAGAACAAAATGTATAATAACGTGATTAATTTTAGTTCATCTTTTTTTTGGAATTAATAATAAAATTATCCTAATGAAACAATATATTTTGTGTTGTCTTATTTCAAATAAGATTCCATGCTTGTTTGGTTTCCTTTGTAACTTAAAACTAAAATACAATACTGAAAGATATGCTGCAATACAAACTTGTAAATAACAATATTTTGAAAAGTTATGGGATAGTTGGAAAGGTATCTTTGCTGCTGATATCTGATTTATTTTTATTATTATGAATGTTGTTTTGTTTTGTTTTTTGGTTTATACTTAATGTTTTTCCCATACAGGCAAGTAACCACAAAATAATACATTTCAGTGTTTTTTTCATAAGTGTGTATGTGTGTGTATGATGTTCTGCATGTCTGTTTCTTTGAAAAAGAAATAAATAATAAAAAAAAAAATATCATAATGATGCCTACATTTCCCGTAACAAACTTTTTAAACTCAAACTAAAGTGAAACGCATGATTTTCAAATAAATGTCAATATATTTAGTGATATACTAAGTAATCATTGCAGTTGTGTGTGTTAGCGTCAGTGTTTATTGGAGTCCAAAGACACATCCTAAAACAAGCAAGAATTTTCCCATGGCTATTGTCTGAATATCTGTACTTTTTGCACTATTAATTTGAAACAAAAACGTAAACATAACTGCAAAATAAATAATTCTTTTACGGTTGTTGTTACTCTTTCAATTGTCAGTCAGCTTCATTACCTTCTTTTATTTTGCTAGGAAGCTCAGACATAGAGATATCAGAGAAAGGCTCCTTTCCTCTGGAGTATATTTCCCACATCAAAACCCCGAAACTCCAAACATCGGAGAGAGAGGAGTACGTATCTATAGTAATAAAAAAAACTACTTATCTTTCATTGAAATATCAAAATGCATAAAGATGAACTCTATTCAATTTTACTGTAGACATGTTATAGCTGGGATCTAGAATTAGAATTTAAGGTATTCATGATTGATAAACAAAAGCACTTACGATCATAATGGTATAACAACACATACAATTTTTTTTTATCCAGAAACATGTTTGCACCTCTATAATTTCTTCACTTAAAATATAAAAGCCGGATAAAATGTTTTTAATATAACTACATTGACAAAGAAAAAAAAAAGTTGTTTATCGAAATCGATTTCATAAATGCTTCTAATTTAAGGATACCAATCCCGTTATGTAGCAAATACTGTATTCTATGTGTATCTCATCTTCGCTAGCCAAGGGTTTTCGGTCCACTTTGCTCCCCGTAAACCCTTGGCGGATTTCATTACGAAAACTCGGTGATGTGGTGGCGCTATCTAGCGAGCAACTTGAGTTGCGCCCCTTGCATATTTACATTTTAATCGAATTAAACAACGGATAATATACACACTACAGTATTAATACAACTTAAAAACATGCTGACTACCAAATGTCGGAACATAATTAACGATGCTATTAAACATGTTAAATACGAATTAAGTAATAACCAAGGGAAAGCACAGAATGTTTTATTCATCGTGTTTTGTAAGGACCGGGAGTGAGAAAGTCGCCGATTTATATGTATGTGAAAGTTTTCATTCCATAAAACCAGGTATCGCTGTCGTGAATATTGCGGTCCAAAGAAATTAAATAAGACAAAAATCATTGAATCTTTAAAAGCAATAACCATAAGCAGGGACGTATAGGCCTATATACTAACGGGATAGGCAACTTCTACATTTGCCATGTTTACTTCCCATGCTGATCACGCGAGCCTTGACAAGTTTGTAGAGCTACATGTTCTATCCCAGTAAAATAGATACATGTAGGTTTTAAAGCGATCTGGTTAGACCATCGTTGGAGAAGCACTGTACTTGATTGTTTTCTTTTAAAGTTTATATTTACATGCACTGTGATTGGATCAGCTACTCGCAGCTGCAGCCAATCATAAAGCGGAGCCTGTCACCGAGTTTTCATAATGAAATCCGCCAAGGGTTTATGGGGAGCAAAGTGGACCGAAAACCCTTGGCTAGCGAAGATGTGTGTATCTAAAATTATGCTTTTATCAGCTTCTTTTTGATTTAAAAAAAAATATCGGGGAAAGAATATCCTTCTATTAAAATGAATTCCAAAAAAATTTACGTCTTTACTTCTCGCTATTTTATTAACTTTGTAAAATTTGAGACAAAATTATATATCTTTAATGATAAATGTCTTGCTATGAGAATATTGCATAGCCTATAGTGCGTATTTCAATATTGAAATCTTGCGAGTTTTAATGCTATTTTTTTAAAACATTATCCTGTTCCCCTTCAATAACATGTAACAAATTTGAAAACATGTGGATTATCTGATTTTTTTCAATCTTAATCCACTAGTATTTTCTTTCTGTACCTTGTAACAAAACTTCTGGCGCCAACCATTTCCACGTAATATGTTTGTCTCCGTCGGACATTGTGTGTACCACATTTTCTCGTGACAAACCGAAATCCGAGATTTTCACCACTAAACCATCTCCAACCATACAGTTCCGCGCTGCCAGCTCTCTTTAAACAGGTAAAGATACATAGTGTATTCCAGTGATGGCATATAATACAAAGCAATATGAGCTGCAATTTTCATTTAAGAATTAGTTTTTACGAAAATGGTATTTTCTACTAAAATGACAAAAATACCATGTTTTTTAAATATCTTTTAGCCATATTTTTATGTGAAAAGGCCGTAAAGAAGCCTTAATTGGAGCATAATTGAATTATTGTCGTCCAGTACAAAAACTGATTTGCTATATATTCCTTAGAAGAGAAATCTTTTCTCTGACAAAAATTAATGATTTTTTCAAACCTCATTAATCATTAAAGTTTAAGTTATATGCAGACTAATCATACCAGCAGCTTTTTGCAGCAAAATAAAATTCTAAAAATACAGCTCATATTGCTGGCATATGATACAATTCTAATGTATTCCAAGTACACAAATAGGAAAGCAGATTAATGACGTCACTACTTGACCATCTTTATTTATCTGTGCTGTTTGCTCTGTATCAACAAATTTAAATGCATTAGTATTGTGTTCCATGGTACCATACGTATCTCTAAAAATACTCCAGTTACATTGATAGGAAAGTAATAAATGATGTCACTAATAGACCATCTTCAATCACTTAGTTCCGTGCCGTTAGCTTTGTTATAACAGATTTGGGTACTTATTGTTTTCCATGGTATATGATTCAATTTTAGACATTGACTTGAAACTAAGAACTATGAAGACATAATGTAGGAAATTTGTGTTTGATATATTCGGTATAATAAGCAAAAATATTTGCATTTATATCTAATCTCTTTCTCTATTATGAAATATGTTGTGGTTTAATGAATGCAAGAAGAAGAGAATGTGTCGAATTTGCTAAACGTCAAGTATGCAAAGCAATAATTAAAAATTTTGAGATAATGAAAAAAACATTATCCTTAAAAATCGAGTAGTTGGTTATATGTGTGTAAAATAATTATTCAATAAAAATGGTATGTACATAATTCAAAACTGAGTGTTTCAGATATTTAATTAAATACATTGTAGATGCAATTTGTTGTACGAATACAATTTAATTAGAAATGTAGTCCTGTAATATTATATTGTACATTGTTAGGTTTCACATGTTAAAATTTTGAGTAGCTAAAGCATATAGGCGCAGTATCTATAAAAATATAAGAATAAATGTATGACAAGGGTCTAAGTGAATTATTTTTATTCTACCTGTGGACACAGTTTTTGCTCTCCAGGTAAGTCATTCCCCTTGCTGCATCTGCACACATTTGTGTCAGCTGTGTTGTTCTTAACGTATTTGCATGCTTTTGTAGATGGCTTAGCAAGTCACCTCCTACAATGTAATGTTTTTGGTGACTTATTAGCCTTGGCTAGATACAACTCTGATTAAACTATTTTGTTTGTTCAAGCATGCGCTTTATGTTTTCTGAAAGAAAAACTGCTCGAAAACAAAGCTGTTTTATGCTAAAAATGAAAAAATGGCGGCTGGGAAACGGTTGTCTTTACGATGTAATATTTCTAAATTGTGGGCAGTTGAATCAAAACGAACATTATGTGAAAACATCACATATACATCTGTACAAAGAAAGCAAAGAATAACAGTAAAATGATGATGTTCATTTTAGGAGGCCATTTTAGGCCCATATCATATATAGTCCCTTATAAATACAAATTTACGTATCCTTGAAACTTTGATTTTCACTTTATCCACAAAAATGGATATCCTAGAATAAATATGAAACCACAGAATGTCTGATTTTGCTTTTATCCTATTTACACACATGTAGTTTGCACCTGCCTTTACCTGCTACATATTCCATAACGATCATAACGGGCGGCCTGATGGCCGCAATTCCGATAAACTTTACAATGTTAGGATGATCGTAATCAACCAGGCTTCTACCTTCTTTCAGCAGCGTCTTCGTCTGTTTTTGTGTGAGTGTTTCTTTACACGTTTTCACAGCTACAGAAATATCCTTAGGCTTATAAATTCCTTTGTTAACCACTCCAAAGTAGCCCTGTGTGACAGAAGGATGATCGATAGTATCGAAAATCAAAGGAAAACAAAGACATATGCAAAAAGCTCCTTCTCAGTGAATAGACGCATGCGCACCCCAAAAAGTTACTATTATGGAAAATAATACTTGATATTTTAAAAATATTTAAGCTATATTCAACTTCAAAAACTAAACGTTGGGATGCATGTATAAAACCCATGTGAAAATTTCATTTTTTTCATGATAAATGTATTTTAAACAACTTAAATTGTTTGTTTAAAAATAAACAAGAGATGACAATGCAAACAATGTATAATATAAATTACTAGTTTCTAAATATACTACTAATGACTTACCTTTCCCAGTTCCATTTCCAAAACGACGTCATCATTTTTAATAAGCCATTGTTCTCTAGGAATTGGATGTTTCAGAATATTATCAGGACAATCTTCCCACGGCTTCCCAGTTATATAAAACTGGTTGACCTTAGCTAATATTGAATCATGTCTATCTTTGGAGGCATGTTTCTGTTCCTAATGAAAAAAAAATAAGAAAAGTATTTTTTGAAAATGCTAAGGCATTACCATTAGTCCTATGTTACCTTTTCTTAAGTCCAAAGACATTTTAGCCCAGCAAACTTTACCTTTGAGAAACGTGTCTAATTATCGATTTACATTCCTATGCTTTTACATGTCGTATGATTTATAATTATAATTTAGCCTTTATCTGTTATTACCAAGGTACTAGACAATAGAACAGGACTGTACGTTTTAATTGCTTTTCAGTTTTTTTTTTTTTACGAAAACATAAATTAACTCTAATGCTTAGTCAAAAATGTAAGTGTCCTTTAATGGTAAATAAGCAATTTTGGACAACGACCAAGCGAAATCTAATACAGCTTTGTGATCTTACGGCCATAACTTACATCAGGGCATTTCAAAATAAAATGACGATGATCCTGAAAGTACGCTGACAAAACACAACAAGGTTCATTTGTCTCTGGATCATTACTCTCTCGCACCAAAAAGTCTCCGTCCTCGATCAGCAAACGTTCGGCTTCCTCTCGTGGTAACATGCCGTGAAAGCAATCCAGCTCCTGTACTTCAAAATCCACATTTACGTAGGCGCTACCAGTCTAAATCAGTCAAAAATATTTTAGATAAAACAGGATATGCAAAATAAGATCTTTTCATAGAATTTGGTCTGCCAATCATGTCTCTATATTAATGTTTGTAATTGCTGTTTATTATGTCTTAATAAAATCAAACCACACTTGTAGATGATTACAACTCCTAAACCAATTATCATTTTGCACTCCCTAATACTTTGTGCCAAAAAATAAAAACAAATAAACGTTGCAATATAGAATTGTTATAGCAATTTTTAGTTCACTGATCTAAATAAGGGAGTTTTGATATTAGTGAAATCAATATTTCTTATTACCTTCCCCAAGTGATTATAACCGGACACAAAAATCTTATAGTTACCTTTTTGATTTTTTCTGGTTCATTCCCTGATAGAGCTGTCTCAGTTTCCTCAAATACTTTAAAAATTTCTCCTTTATCAACATAACTCATCTTGATACTTTCACTTATCTGTTTTTCAGTAGAAGTAATATCGTCAGCAGAAGATTCCTTCATCTCAATGTTTGGTCGCATAGAGTTCCTTTTTTCTAGAGACTCATTTGCTTCTTTTATCTTTGATAAATCTTCTATTGATATTAGATTGTGTTTCTTATGTTCATTTTTACGACTCGAACATTTCTTACAAACCGGAATTTTGCAGTCTTTGCAGTAAGTAGTACACGAGTATTTTTTATGCCTAGAACAAATGGTGGGAAATGTAGGTACATTTATTTCCCAGTATGGTACAATGTCATGTTGACCACTATAAAATGGATGACCTTTTGCACAGCCTTCACACAGTATCAGCAAGCAAGGTTTACAATACTCCGTGGCCACGCTGTCACACACACCACAACGAACCACGGCCTCCGCCATTTTAGTTTTCTGTAAAAAAAAAAACCAACAAAACAAACCATAAAATCATTAAGGGGATGTGCGGCCATCTTGTACATTTGGGGGATAAAAATGTAAACATTTCTTGAACTGCCTTGTTTCTGCCCAAAACTTGCAAAAAAATGTTGCCAAAAGATCTAAATGCAATAAATATGAAGTCCTACATGCCATTTTGGTTAATAAGTATGCGTACAATAACAAGAAAAATGTCTCTTTAATCACTCAGAAAAGTTGTCAAACTGCGCAGCGCAGCTACATACTTATTTTGAAGATTTAAAAATCTGAGGTTCATTGGTGTCCTCTCTTCAACCATTTGTTGAAAACAAGTTTGATCACTTGTCTAAATAAAGAAAGTGCACTGCTGGGTTCGAATTGTAATTTTTCATGATCAAACGATGTTTGAATAAATGAATGAAGAAATCCAAAAAGAAGACAGATCCTAAAAATAAATACTCGCAATAATAATTTTTTGGCAATAATCCTTTAATAAATCACAAAATCAATTTAAGATATATGCATATATTTAACTTACAAAATAATTAATTGAACATCTTAATCAACAAAATCTTAATTACACTTCTTATAAATTTACACATTTTTAAACCTCATATCAATCAAATACTGAAAAAATAATTATAAAAACATTCCAGTTTGTGAAATGAAAACCTCTAGCCGGTGATCAGAATGAATTTCAATGAAAAATGTAGGTAACCTATGATAAAATCCATCAATAACTTACTTAATTTTATATTCTGTATTACAGGTATACGTGCTTTATAACTATAAATAACACTGTTACTTGTTGCTTAAAACTTACACATACATGTATGGTATATGAACAAATTATATCAATATAGGCACTTACAAAAATAAGGACACTCGCTGCTGAAAACATTATACCAAAAGCTATGTAAAATACAACATTACCAGATGTACTTTCTGGGTAAATACGTAATATTATTATTTAAATCATGTGATCGGAAAATTCTTATATTTTTAGGTATTTGACAAAATAAATATATATGAAAATATATATTCCGGTCTGACAAAATTCGGATGGACAACCAGGTAAATATACATTCTAGCAATACATATACAAAAGAAAATATGTATGTTTACATGCTAGTTTGTCTGTTATCACCTCTCAGGCGGGTGTACCCCCCTTGCGAAAATTATTGACAATTATGAAATTTGCCAGATGTCCGTTTTTCCTAAAAATAATTACCAATTTTGGGAAAATGAGAACTGAACATACAAAAAAGAGTATAAATATTTATTTAAGCCATATCTCATCAATAATTTTGCGCAAATATTTTTTAAGTAAGTACGCTTTATGGACCTGATGTATCAAAATAGAATACAAAAAATGCAATGCTAGTAACGTGTTTGGTAATTTTGTTACTATTTTATGGACTCAAACTTAAATTCATGGTGTTTATTATATAGATTGACATCTTAGAAAAAAGATTTGGTAAAATAAATTATATGTTGACGGATTACTTTTCACGCTATAAGCTCTAAACCAAGTAGACCCTGACGAAAAAATCCGTAAAAATAACATTTTGCTACAGTTTTCTGCCTAGATCTGTCAACAATGTTAGATATCATTTAAACATTAATCAATTGACGATTGATTAAATTCGAAATAGCTTCTGTCTCTAAATTTAAACCGGTTTTAGTAAAAGAAAAAGAAAAATTGGGGGGGGGGGGGTCAAAACAAAGAAGATATAAGCATACCTGAGATCCTGGTTAATCAGAAGCTTCGTTTTTCATTTTACTTTAACAGAATCGAGTTTCTCAACATTATTTCATTTCTATCTCTCATAGAATACATATATTACCGTTCAAATTGCTTATTATTGCCATTGTTTACAGCAGCGATGTAGAGCAAAATCAATACCGGGTATCAAAAACGCTTTGTAAAAGTCGAACCAATATCGTAAAATCCGTAATATGACGTAGTGCGATACTCGGACTACTTTAAATGAGTACAATTCAAACTTTTTCTCAACAAATGGTTGTAGATAGGACACCAATGAACCTCATTCATATTTGTTCATAGTTTTAAACCTAAGAATAAGTCTGTACTTGCGCTGTTCGACAACTGTTCTGAGTGATTTAAAAGGCATTGGTCTGTTCTTGTAAGCATACTTTTCAAACAAAATGACATGTAGGACTTCATATTTATTGCTTTTATATCATTTGGCAAAATTTTTGGCCAGTTTCGGACAGAAAAAAGTCAGTTCAAAAAATGTTTTCATTCCTATCCTAAAATGTACAAGATGGCCGCACATCCCTCTTTAAGTGATTGCAATACATGTACATATTTTGAGTTATAAAATCAAGAAGATTACTTTTTTCTATGAAAATAATCATTTTCCAAATGATTTAAAGAAAAGACATGTGTTAATGTACGATAAATTACAGCGTTCAACACAATGGGTAAACGTACTTTTCATCACAATTGCGCACTTAAATTTGGTAGTGTTTATTTTTTTATTAATTACAATTGAGCCAAATTCAATGTAATGATTAAAAGAATCTAAACGAAAAAATCAACCCTCAGAACACAAACGACGAATTTTGTTGAAAAGACGACAACCTTCTCTATCATAATGTTTTAATTATGTCATTTATATGTTCCATAGATAATAAAAGTACAATATTGAAAACGAAAGTTGTTTTAACTAGGTCTCTTAGTCTAGTGATGATTTTTTTCAAAATATAATATAAAATGTGATATTTCTATGAAGGTAATATACTACTAAGTATCAAGTAGCATAGTGGACAAAGCATTCACTTATCATCTCTGCGACCTGAGTTCGATCCTCGTTTTCTTCAGGGGTTTGTATTTTAAAAAAAGATATGGCCGCCCGCTTAACACGTGGGTTTTCCCTGTGCACATTGGTTGTCCCCTACACTAAAGATTGACCCACTAGCGCAAACATACGTGCCAACAAAAAATACTGAGATTATCTGTAGAACTTGTTTGGCAATCGTTGCAAAATTTAAAAAGTTCAGTTTTTGTTTAAGTTAAAAGCAATGAACATTTCTCTTCTAGAAAACAGGACAATTTATTTTATTTTCAAAATACATGCATATCATCTTTAGGATGACGAATTCAATGTTCTGGTAACTGAGTTTTCCAGATATTGAAAGCTGCCGTCATGGACCAGAAAAAAATGTCGTGAAAAACAACCCACAAACTAACAAAAAATTACAAAAAAAAATATTATGAATTCTATATGTTGACCCTCACAGAATATCATTACCTAAAAGTAACGATATCACATTGACGACATAGATCTTTATCACTGGTAGGAAAACCATGACTATAAACCATTACCACTATCATTTTGCGACAGCCTTACATTTAATAACCTTTAATTTATACGAGCGCAGTTAAGAATAATTTCCACTTCAACTGACTAGCTGGTACATGTACATTTCTACATGGATAAGAATATATTAATAGGTGAAATGTGCAAAACATACCTTTATGTCTAATGCGCTCTTATGGGTTTTTTTTAAGTGTGAACAATCCAGTTTCTTCGTCTTAAATGGCTTAAATCGTTTGACTGGTATAATCTGGCTCGTCAATCATATACATGTATATAGCCTCTGTAACATACAAGTCACGCAATTGGTATACAGTTCCGTAACAGTCAATTCGGATTCATTACAATCTATTTTACGCAAGTTGTTTTGTTAATAGGTATCATTTTTTGGTAGCGCAGATTTTTCTCTTCTGATGGTTATTAATAGATAATAAATATGGCGTATTATTCAAACAAATTACGTGTTTCATAAAAAAAATTTCATGTGCATAGCGACTGCTGAATTTTATCATCTAAGATGTGGCGACCCCTGCCCTCTTTTTTTCCGCTATGAATGAATTTCTAAAACATTTTTTTCCTTATGTTGGAAACTTGTACAAATCAAGCTAGAAAAAACCCGATTTAACGATCTAATGCACCCTAAAGATAACGATTGAATAACATAACTATATGCAAAATGATGAAATGACAATAACAAACCGTCAACCATCTCAAAAATCCATAAAGCGAAATACGAATTTAAAGCAGAGAAACACAGTGGGGCGGACCTCTAAAAAGATAGAGATGGGATCAGGTGCCTTGGACTAGTAAGCATCCCTTGCCGACCGGTCGCACCTGCCGTATGCTCATTGTCAAGATCATAAATAAGAGAAGAAATCGTAGTCGGTCCTGCGTATTAATAATAATATAACAATATTTAATTTCATAAAAATAAAAATAAATATCCCTCCAAAATGCTTCTGAAAACAAAACAAAGATGCAATTTCCGAAATTCTAGAATGCGTTTAATGGAATTAAAGGAAAGCAAATACAGTGAACGTACAATAACAATAAATGTAAATGTGTATATATCGCTGCACATTTCAACTTCCTACTCTTACCTACTTTCAACGCAATCCGTATTTTCTTTGACAACATCCCCTACTAAAAGAGAAAACGCCCTCGAAGCATGTCTATTTAGTTTCATATTGAAGCTAATGAATGGGGTTAAATGAATTCTGCTTAAGCGGAAAAAATCCAAGTACGGTGAAAACCAGGAAATTTAAATCCCCAAGATGTGTCTATAAAAATAGAAAATTTATAGAAAAAAATTATTTTGGTATTTCAAGTGAATTAAAAGAAATGATCTGAAGGCGATGCCTACTGGCAATGATCGTCTTCCCAGCATTATGATTTTCATTTTAATAAGTATTTGTATGAGTTGTATAATGTTTAATACACAGTCATCCAAATGAATTGCTTTATTAGACAATGTACAGCTCATCTTAGGTAAAAATGTGCCCATTTAAATGTAAGAAATTTTTATGCTGCCAAAGTATTTTCTTAAATGTGAAAACTATGTTTTCAGATACCGGTATTTGACGATAATTTAGAACAAACGAAACCCATATCAACCAAAAGGATTACTAACGTTACATTTGGAAAATAATTTCGTGTGAAACTGTAGATGGGTGAACCCGATCATAAACAAATGATTAACAAATTGATAAACAAGACAGGAAAACAGGAAATGAGGAATATTGTTATGGGATATATTTAGTCCCCTACCGGTTTTCACCGGAGAAGACTATAGCTTTCCTCTGCGTCCGTCAGTCCGTCCGTCCGTCCGTCTGTCTGTCTGTCCCACTTCAGTTTTCCACACTTTTTTTTCTTAATGTGTTTGAGGAATAATATGAAATTTGCCGAAAACGAACAGCTTCAAAATGTCAAAGCACAGATCAAGTTTACACTTTTGTAGCGTCTGCTTGACATATTTTCGAGAAAATTAATTTCTTATAGGCCTATTCAAATTTTTTAATGTCCGGATTCGTTATCGGGTTCGGTGTGTATTGTATAAACGAGGAAAGTATGTAGTCAGTAATAATATTACTTAGACTTTTTATTTTATTGTGTCTAACAAACGAATAAGTTCTGTAAATAGTGTCAAGCACTGTGTTGTAAATATAATTTGTGTGTTATAATAATCGGGTTTATTATCGGGTTGGTCTGTTGGTTTGGGGTAAGAAATGATATTCTGCATTACAGTACATTGTCTCACAAATTTCGAATAATACAAACCGGTAGGGGACGTGTATTGCTTATGCAATACTATCAGAATGCTTGTTCTTTAAGCAATACCCCTGAGAATGCCATGTTTTCATACATTTTTTGTTAAGATCATAAGGAACACATGTTGCATAGTACATGTAGTTCTTTAAAATCATTAAAAAGTAATAGAGTGTTATACTGTTCTAACTTTTGCTTCTCTTCACGTGTATTAAGCTGTGTTTTTGAATATGTGATCGCTTATTGGAATTCAATAGGAGAGGTTTACGGATTGAGACGATTTTTTAAAATCCCCCCTCCCCCTTTTTTTAAATAAAAAATATTATTGTCGTTTATAATTTTTTCCCTGTTTTTATTATTGATATTGACTTTTAGTTATGTTTTTGTTCAAAGTCTTTATAAATAAAACATTGCCTTTACTCTATGTATTGCAATAATTTTCTCGATTTTTAAGTATTTAAACACTGCTTAAAATATACTTTAGGATAGTTGTAAAATAATTTTTAAAAAATTAACTATTAACAAATTGAGATAATTTTTTTTTGTCATATGATGGATATTTTCCTTCGGACACCTAAAAAAATATAACACTTCTTAACATTCAAAAACGTTATTACTGCATTTGGTTTTATAGATTTTCCCCAAAACATAAATTTTCTTATTTTCTTACTCTGTTGACAAATCATCGGAAAAAGTTGTTTGATGTTATAAGAAAATGTATTTCAATAAAAGTGACATTAAAATATCGAATGAAAATCATTGCAAATAAGCACAAAAAATATTTTAAAATTTATTTGATATGAAAGTTCTTCAGGAAAGAGTTATCGTTCCTAAGTCCCAAGCCCCAAACACCTTGGAGACTTTTCATTTCTGAGTTGATGAAAATTTCATAAATATCATGTTGGAATCACAAATACATACATATTTCATTATAGGCCTATATAAGTGAATATATTCGCTTTAATACTAAACTAAGTTGCATAAATAAAGGGGAAAATTCACTGATAGGATTTATGTATCCCAACCTGTTCAACGTCCGTGCTTGCACTTCGGAAGGCCTCGGGAAGCAAGGTACAACATGGTTCAAAAAGCGTACATTGCGATGTTTTGTTGTTTCCCGAAATATGTAACTTGACTTACGTTAAGAATGCAAAATTAGTGTACTTTAATTATTTTACAGTTTACATGACAGAATATTCATGTGACTGAATAGAAGTCTATATCTAAAACAATGCTTCAAAGTATGAAATTGAAAATGTATACCAGTCATCGAAACTTTAATAATTATAGATATATTCTATAATAAATCAATTATTTAACATCTTTTGAGATTGTAAATGATCGTATTTGTTTACATAAATCCCTCAGAATATAACGATAAAATCAAGAAATATCGAATTTTTATTTTAAATTTCCCGCATTTCTGAGAGCTGCCATTGAACTATAATCTGTTGACGTTACATCGTCCATTCAGATTTGATATGTCAACATAGCATTAGCATTAGCTTATTATGACATTAAGTCTAAAAACAAGTTGTTGAAAATAAGAAACTCTATCTGTTTGACATTTTGCCTTTGACTTTTCGCTAAATCACAAATCAATGACAAACATACGAAAGACGAATAGGGCCACTTAAAAAAATATTTTTATCTCGTAATTATGAGAAAAGATCTCGTTATTACGAGTTAATTATCTCGTTATTACGAGAAAAGATCTCGTTATTCCGAAATAATTTTCTCGTTATTACGAGAAAAGATCTCGTAATTACGAGATAATTAACTCATAATAACGAGATCTTTTCTCGTAATTACGAGATAAAATATTTTTTTATGTGGCCCTATTCGTCTTTCGTACAAACAGCATGTTTGTTCACTTGACGAATACATTTTGCGCGAGTATACTGCAGTAGTGTTAAGGTTCTGATACAGGGGAGCTCTACATCACATCAGCCTCCAGTAATAGCGATTTCTCTAACGAGCAAAAACGTTTAATCGTGTATTTTATCTTCAAAACAGTATGACCAAATGTTATTAACCAATTTAAAATTATTAATTCAAATTTAAATGTTTCATGACATTCCCTCTCCTTCAACAAATTATTTGCGAGTCTGAATGAATGCGTATATAGTGAAAATCGGTAAATGCCTGAAAATATATATATTTAACCCTAAGTCTGATTTAATCAGAGCATTATAGATTCTTTTATTTTTGATTTTTGGGACAGTCAGAATTAAAGAATCTGGAGAAGATTTGTTTTTAATCCGACTTATTATCCCCGTTAATATGATTAACAATCATGTTAAAGATATCGACCCTTTAAAGTCTGAGGTAAAAGGGTCAGAGTTATTAGTGATACAACGTTAATCGAGGTAAAACGCAATATCCAGTTTGTTATAAAACTCCCGCAATTAGAGGTATCCCCTGCACGTGTCATAATATAATAAGTAGGGTCTTAGAGTCGCGGTTGAATCTCAAATAACCTTAAGGCGTTCACATTTCCGTTAAAAGCACATGCGTATGGACAAGTATAGATCTTTATTAAAGGATATCAACTTGAACATGTATTTATATTCGCGTCATTATTTTGTTCTTAATATCAAGTTGTTCTCCTTTCATACTTGACTAGATGTGTTCAGGAGCTGACGACTAAGACAATTATGGATAACCTTAATACAGATACTGGAGAAACTTCGGACGCTGGGTATGATAATAAATACTTCTGTGATAGATTGTATGATCATCGTTATCGTTGTTACATAAGTAGAGTGTGTGTAAAAATATGCAAACTGTATTTTCCTGATAAAACAAGATGGAAATGTAAAACCTCTCGCAGTACAAAGCTTATCTAAGCCAGGACAGGAACAGATCTGATTTAAAACTCGAATCATTGATGAATATGTGGAAACATACAATCATGATGGAAAATGAAGGCTTTGATTTGATTTAATAAAAAACTAATGGTTGAAGGTAAGGATTTGAATAAAAAAGTTAACATCCTGCCGCCAAAATGAAAAGAAAGAAACGAAACAAAGAAAAAAGGACCTGAATAGGTTTTTTTGCTTACATTAGCCATTCTGACCCAACAATCATTGCGTTATATTGAGAATCAACATGTTCGACACCTTATTTACTATATCAGATATATTCCTTTATATTGTGAAGGTCAGCAAGGGGTGTCTGCTATAATTTCTATTTCAATAACTTTGGTTTATTTTCCTCAACTACATATTGCAACACGTACATGTGGTAGGTTGTTTTGCGTATTTTTTTAAAAAGTATTGTATTTTCATACACACAAACCATTTTGAATGATTTCTTATCATAACATTTAATGAACTTATGGTATAGTCGTTCATTGAAGTACATGCTAATAAATTGTAAACTGTATGTGCCTAACGAATTTATTTTACAGAGAAGAAACTGAGAAAAGGCTTTCAAGGTATATAGAAAATGTATTCCATTTCGTCGAAGACGATAAGTTCTGGTCAAAGTTCGGATGTATCCTTGAGAAAACGTATCCTGGGATAAAAGAAATTTTAAGGGACAGGATAAAAGACCTCGAAAAACTTGACTGTGGTATAGTTGTGGCAGGTATTGTAAATGATTAAAATATGTATAATTAAAAGTGTAAAAATGTTTATAATATATATATATATATATATATATATATATATATATATATATATATATATATATATATATATATATATATATAAAAAGCACTGAATAGAATCAACAACACTAGGCATCTTTAAAGTGTCGGATCTAATATATAGATACTAAGCCAGTAAACTGAATATAAAAAGCACTAAAAATGGCTAACGACACGAACAATAGAAATATATATATATATAGTTAAAGGTCTTATGCAAGAAAATAACCTATCTAACTGAACTTTTAACTATTATAATTTTTTCTCTTTCACTATTGATAGGCTAAAAGAATAGTTAATCAATTACCTTAATAAATGCTATATAGTAACAAAGTGGAATATATATTTTGTGCAAGACCTTGAGTGATGTTGACTCAACGAGCAGACTTGTTACACATGTTCTTTGTTTCTACACTAATAATATGTATACTTCTGTGAAGTATCAATTTACAGAGAAAATGTCCTCATTGATTTTCATTCAGGCGAAAGGTTTAAAGTCAACAATTAAAGCTAGCATTGTTTATAAAGCGATATTTGCTTGCAAAATCGACCTTTCGAGAGAAGCTTTTGTTTTATTCAAGAAATGCATTTAATTCCGACGTACGTTACAGGATTTAACATAGCTTAAAGCATTTTACGCTAAGCGGTTTAAAAGAACCCAGTTATGTTATACTCGCAAACGCAGATATTAAATTAATGATTTATCATTTAATTTTCTATAACTAAATATTATACCAACTATTTTACAAGATGACTCTTTATAACATTTAACATAATGTCAGGCTAATTCACACACGCGTCCTATTGTGGCGTAGGCAAGTAATGTTATACAATATATCAAAACGTTATTATCCAATCAATGGAGGCGTTACAAAACAAGATTGAAAGTATCAAACAATATCAACGGAAAATAACTAACATAACTAACATAACTTGTTGTGGGAAAATTAAAAAAAGGTATGCAACTCTATCAGAATCGTTGTGAGAATATTTCTTATTTTTTCTGTATCTTATAAAAAAAACCCAAAAAAAACCCAGTGAAATATTCACGGCGCAGAGTATTTGCTAGTTTTGCACTTTTCAACCTTCAATTTCCCAGTTGAGTTATTGATTTACCTTACACACTCCAATTTTTAAAATTACATTAACATCAACAACTTGGTACATGTAATGTGTAAAATATATATTAAATTCAAAATTTTTAGTTTTTAGAATGCAAGAGATTGTTAAAGGGAACTATCAGAAACCTGTGTTGACCTAAAAAAAAATAAAAGGAGTAAAAAAATTATTTTTCTTCAACTAGGAAAATGTAACATTAGTTTAAATTACAGGCGAAACAAGCTGTGGAAAAAGCTCTCTAATCAATAAACTTATAGGAAGTGACACTCTACCTGGGGATGTCTTAGAAACAACAACTAAAATATATAGGATAAAATACTCCGACACAATTAAAGTGCAGACATTTAAACATGGATGTACGGAAGCCATCGATCATCCTTGTAACAGTTTAGAAGAATTGCACGCAGTGCTTGAAGAGTTAGAGGACGATGACAAAAGAGATAATACAATTTGTCAAGTAGATGTTTACATGCCATTCTCAAAAATACAGGTAAAACGACAAATATGTTAAAGAAATACTCTAATCATTCATTTAGTATTCATTTTGTTATACATCGTGTGTTTAATCAATGGGATATTCTCATTTCAGAGAGGAAATGTTGTCTTTGTTGATACTCCAGGAATTGGCGATTCTGAAGACTTTAAACAAATATTGGAAGAATATATTCCCAAAGCTGTTGCCTTCATCTTCATCGTTGATGTGAATAGAGCAGGAGGTTTACAAAAGGACAGGGTATAAAATATCACTATCATCACTATTTTGACCAACTGGTTGTTGCTTGCTCGTTTTTCAACAAAAGTGTATGGCTTTACTTAATATTTCTTAATACGTGCGTGCATTTTTCTAGAACTTTGACATATATAAGGGTTTTTTTGAAAATTTTTGAGACATTTCATCTGATAATAAATGATAACTTAGATGAGAAATAAACTTTACTAGCATCTAGTTTTTAAAAAAAATAAAGGGTGTCCAGGTAGCGTAGTGGGCAATGCACTCGCTTTTCACCGCTGCGACCCGAGTTCGATCCCCGTGATCGACAGAGGTAGTATGTGATAGGGTATGGCGGTCGCCCGCTTGGACACGTGGGTTCTCTCCGGGTCCTCCGGCTTCTTCCCACACCAATGACCCCCTCGCGCTAACATCCGTGCCAACGAGAGATATTAATATAAGTTGTAGAACTTGTTTATCAATCGTTGTAAAATAAATAAAGTTCAGTTTTTAAAAAAATATTGATTTGAATTAAATACTGGTAGCATCAAAAATTAGTTAAAAGTCATTCTGGTTTATATTATGCCTTATTATTATCAAAAGATTAAGTGTAAGACGCGTCCTCGTTATATGCCAGTAATGTAATGCTTTTTTTTGTAATATATTATATGTAACGAAAAAAAACCCCCTAAACAAAACAAAAATTCCATCTTGGAACCAATCAATTTTCCAGAGACTATTTATTAAACTCTTATGTATATACTATATTGATTAATGCATGAATTATCATTAATAATTTAAATTAAATTCTATTTTTTTTTTTTTGTTTCATTAATGTACTTATGGATAATAAAATGGAAATATATGTCAATTAAGAATTTGTATTTATTTTTCAGTTGCTACCAATATTCTCGACAATAAAATCAATCGCTGGAGAAATGAAGTGTTTTGACTTTGAAGATACCTTATTTGTAAGAAACAAGTGGGACTCTATAGATGCTGACCACAAGAAAAAAGAAAAGATTTAAATTAAACTAAATAAACGGATCAAAGAAGAATGGCCTTGGGTGAAAGAAAACCATATCTTCGATACATGTCTAAAAAAGGTCAGAGTTCATGCAAAATTATTTGAGCAGTAATCAGCCTCTAAGAGGAAGAGGCAGCTCCTACATAAAATGATTCAACAATTACATTTTCTATAGTTAGACTAGGTTATGGTTTATTCAAATCACGATCCATTCTTATCTTTGATTGTGTTAACAAAATTTAGTTACCTAAATTGCTACTGATTCAATTGCAATGTTATGTAGAAACGGAATATGGGTTTTATATTATTCTTAGGAATATGAATTATCTGAGTTTTAATGGGTTTTTTTTGGTTATATTATTACTTTCTTTCCGTTGATGCGTAAATATTGTTAGGTATTGATAACTCTAAGTTATTACATATTATATCAACTAAACATTTTAAAAAACGTCTGAAGATTGAATGAAAGCGCTAACGTTTTACTCTGGGTTGTCTTTCATTTTTCAAATTTTCTTTATATATATATATATATATATATATATATATATATATATATATATATATATATATATATATCATAATTTGCACAAACACTGTCTATCACAGGATCAATAACATGAAATCATTGAAACATAATGAAAAGATTTATGGGTATCATTTAAACAATGTCTAATTCAAAAACCAGATCTTTAAAACATTTAATATTCTTATTGGATTTCAGGACTTAACTAATGTTGTGGACATTATTGAATACAAATCTCAGTTTCAAAAATTGGAAGATTCAATCCAGGATCTTATCAAAAGGAAGGAAAATATTCGAATTCAAACTCATGGAAAGTAAGTATCGACAATTTTATTTATTGACTAAGAAGTGTTAATAATCTAAAAAAAAATGCAATCACTAAATTTAATCGCATATACTATAAGGGTGGTGTGTACAATAGGTTGTAATTGTATTGTTTTAGATTCAAAACTTGACCTGAAGCATTTTAAATTAAAAATTTGAATATAACAAATCAATAATTGCAAAATATGTTACAGAAACATATGCTGGTCTATTTTAAGAAAAGCGTTTACTTAATATTTATATCAGTTATTTAAAGAGTGTGATTGGAGACATTATCACGATACTCTCCGACGGCCAGGATACCATAAAAAGGGAAAAGGAAGCAAACGATACTTCATATGCACACTTTCTTGAAAAACGCAACAGAAATAGAGAGTCAATCAACCTTGTGAGTATTAATAACTATGTCCACATAATGTAAATCAAATTAGGAAATAAACATAATTCTGTTTTTCAGAATGTTATTGAATTTTATTGGGGTTTTTTTGCAGTCTAAATGCGAAGTATTTATAATTAAACCCTTGTCCTATGAAAGCGGCAAGAAAAACTATATGTCCTTGCCATTTGTACCCGATTGGCGATTTCTTATACACTGACCTCAGTTTTTGATTTAATATTGCCGTTGTCAGTTTAATTGTTTGTAAAAAGCTTACCATTAGAAAACAAAATATAATTCAAGGTTTTTAAATCGCATAGTTATTTTTTATTTACAAAACGATTATCGAAAGATCATGACTTTCATTTTTTTTTCTAATCCTTTATAAAATTTTAATATTTCTTTCCATTTTATTCAGATGGAAAATAATGAAGACAAAATAGTCATGGACATACTAAAACATCTCGTCGACGATCTTTACAGCTACATCAATTCCGAAGAGTTTTCAGATCAAATATTAAAAGGAGAACCAAATTTAAGTACTTTTTCAAAAACCCGAATTGAAGGCGAAATTCAGAGTCGAATGGCAGACGCTGTCACAGCATGGCTTGATACAAACGTACCTCAAGTTGTTGATTCCGTATTTCATAAAATTATTCCGAGAAATGCTGATAGTCATGAGGAGATGATTAATGTATTTGAAAACCTTGCGGGGGTTTCTACATTCTGTAACGATGGAAGCATTGGATTGCAGGAAGCTGTTTTGACTGCAGCAAGCGGTTTTGCTTGGGCTGGTTACTCGGCTGCTTTCGTTGGTCCACTCTTACCTGGTGTACTAACAGGACTTGGATTGGGCAAGGCAGTATCGGTTGGAATAAAATATGTTTCTAACATCTTACCCGAAACGGATGCAATTATAAAACTTTCCTTTGAAACACGCGTGGAATCGATGGATAAGGAATCACTGAAAACATTGTTTGTTCAACACTATGACAAACATCTGCGTAAATTTTATCGAATCATTTTTAGAGAACATATACCTGCTGTAGAAAGCAATTTGTCTTATGCTTTGGAAGAGATGAGAAAAGATGCCGATAGGCTGGATACAGAGCATAATAATATCATAGAAATGTCACTAAGCATGACTGAATTTCACGAAGACGTAGCAAAATTGCTTGAGTCAATAGACACAAAAAAGGTTTGAGGTATGAATGGTTCGAACTACATAATAGAAAAAAAAGTCATCTATAAGAACATTTATGCATTTTGTTTCCAATGGTACCACAGGTAACTTTTGATGGCTCGAACTTCAATTGCTTGAAGTTCTTGATCGCTCGAAGTGAGTCTAGGGTCCCGATTTTTTCCCTTTATAACTAAGCAAATTTACCTTTGATTTCCCGAAATCTTGAACTTTCGAAACCCTTGACCCCTCGAAGTCAAACTGCAGACCTGTTGTTCATAATCTATAGTTTCTTTCTCTCGATATCTCGAAGTAGCCGTGTATCTCCAAGCGTTATACCTAATTGACACCCACTTGGTCATTTATATGGCTCTAGGCGTTAGACGCGAGACCCGTGTCAGCGGTTGTTTATTCAGACGACACTTGTCCTGCAAGGTGATAATTGGTTGATGATTGACCATACCGATACCTAATCTATAATTAACACAAACCGTTTTACGATAATTTGGAGACGCAATGAAAATGAAAAATTAATTGAGATGAAAAGATAATATTGAGCCATGGTCAAATTTTAAAATTATAAAACTGTTAACATCATGCTTATCAAGATCATTTATTGCCGAATAAGTTCTTACAGCTGGTGAAAGACCCTTACAATGGGAACAATGGGTGATACTCAGTAATCTCATTTATGACATTTATAACATGTCGATCGTCTCACAGTACAGTAGTATTGGGCAATCTAGTCTTAATATGATGAATAAAATAAATAATTGTTATGAATTAATTTAATAGTTGTTTGTATTTAGTTTTAAAAACATTCAGTTCTGTATATTTTACTGAAAAGAAAACGTTGTTTAAGCACGCGTATAAGGTTAGCACTAAATAAATGGCTTAATCATAACATCCAGTAAGACTAATTTTAAAACCCGTCGGTCAACCTGGAAAAATCCGAACTCTTGAAAACTCGAATTCTTGAAACCTCAAACTTTTTCCTTTGTCCCATGGACTTCGAGCTATTAACATATACATCTACTGTAAAGCAACCTGAATCATTTTGACAACAATCGTTTGATAGTTGTAATCCTTTTTGTTTCAAATCAAAATTCACGATTAAGAGTTTCATAACTATGTACTTTAAAATTAACTTTATGCGTCAAAAATAAGCTACAAATTAATCTTGAAAAAAATGAAACTTTTGCGAATTATTCCATGTTTGAAATAAGAAGGAGGTAATTGGCAATTAATTAATTTTTTTTTAGTTTAGGAGTTGCTGTGTGATTATAAATTTGGAACGACGTCAGAGCATACAATAGATACAGCATCTTCAGGCCATTCAACCACTAACCGCAATACGTCTTTAACATAGAAAAATAAGCAGCACTGCTCAACGGTTTTCCATAGCTTAGAACTACAACCTATAGTTCAAGATGAATAATAATTTGTACAATGTGATATTTAGAATACTTTTGTTTGTTTTACCGGAGATAGTTATATGCAGAACTAATATGTAAATGAACGAAACTTTTATATTATGCAGTTAAGGGTGTTGTGTTTACACTGTATTACAAATATATGTAATAGGAGTAATATTTTCATATATATTTATTTAGTCAAATACCTAAAATTGTAATTACAAACTTTTTTCCAAAAGAGTTATCTCTCTTTTTTATTGAGTAGCTGTAGATCGATATCTAAAAATATAAGAATTTTCCGATCAAATGATTTAAACAATAGTATAACGTATTTACCCAGAAAGTACATCTGGTAATATTGTATTTTACACTGATTTTGATATAGTGTTTACCGCAGCGAGTGTCTTTATTTTTGTAAGTGCCTAATCTGATAGAATTTGTACATATACCATACATCCATGTGTAAGTTTTAAGTAACAAGTAACAATGTTATCTATAGTTATAAAGCATTTACATCTGTAATACAGTTTTAAAAACTAATGGTTTGAAAAGTGTCACTGCTATGTGTAAAAACAAAAATGAATTGAGATATTTTAATGCATATAAGAAACAAACAGTTTGGCGAAGGTGAAAAATGGATACAATCTTAGTACATTTTGCTTGAAATTGAGGTAGAAAATGTGTACTATTGTGAATTATGCTAGGGAAACCTTCCAATGTATCAGGTTTTGTGTAAACTGATCTTAAAATTTAATTATGTACCTAATTTCGAAAATTGCGCAAAATGTTTTACATCATTTCAAATAAACGGAAAATTAATATGAACCCCAACAAAAACTATCGAAGGATTTTTCAAAATGTTGTTTTATTAAATGTCATTAATCACTTGCGCCAATGCAATTTATATAGATCATGTTACAGTACGCATGTCATGTGATTAGGAAGTAAATATGATGTAACGAAAATGCATTAAATATAGTGTTCGATATCGTTGTTGATATATGCATTAAAGATTTATAGCAATTCGCCCGGTGAAAGTTTTTTTAAAAATTTAAATAGTGCTGTTTTTCGATACAATTTCAGCTTTAAATTAAACACCTGTTATGTATCTGCGTAATTTTTACTGAACCTTTTTGCGCCATAAAAGATAAACTCAAGTGTACACGGTCATCTAATGCTTAATGCATCTGAAATATCGAAACCGAAAACGCTGTGTTTATTTTTTCATCATTGGAACAACATTCATTTAATTACATACTTTTGAAATGATAAATCGTATAAGACCCTAAAATGATACCTAAA